>NW_027309948.1:95077-347577 GCF_047496795.1 Chiloscyllium punctatum
CCCTCCCTATCTCTGAACCCCCCTACACCCCCTCCCTATCCCTGTAACCCCCTACACCCCCTCCCTATCCCTGTAACCCCCCTACACCCCCTCCCTATCTCTGTAACCCCCCTACACCCCCTCCCTATGAGGGAGAGAGAGATTAGTTAATGGAGAGAGGGAACGAGGGTAGATGAGGGAGAGAGGGAGATTAGTTAATGGAGAGAGGGAACGAGGGTAGATGAGGAGAGAGAGAGATTAGTTAATGGAGAGAGGGAACGAGGGGTAGATGAGGGAGAGAGAGAGATTAGTTAATGGAGAGAGGGAACGAGGGTAGATGAGGGAGAGAGGGAGATTAGTTAATGGAGAGAGGGAACGAGGGTAGATGAGGGGATATTAGTTAATGGAGAGAGGGAACGAGGGTAGATGAGGGAGAGAGAGATTAGTTAATGGAGAGAGGGAACGAGGGTAGATGGGGAGAGAGAGATTAGTTAATGGAGAGAGGGAACGAGGATAGATGAGGGAGAGAGAGATTAGTAATGGAGAGAGGGAACGAGGGTAGATGGTGGAGAGAGAGATTAGTTAATGGAGAGAGGGAACGAGGGTAGATGAGGGAGAGAGAGAGAGATTAGTTTAATGGAGAGAGGGAACGAGGGTAGTTGAGGGAGAGAGGGAGATTAGTTAATGGAGAGAGGGAACGAGGGTAGATGGGGGAGAGAGAGATTAGTAATGGAGAGAGGGAACGAGGGTAGATGAGGGAGAGAGGGAGATTAGTTAATGGAGAGAGGGAACGAGGGTAGATGAGGGAGAGAGAGAGATTAGTTAATGGAGAGAGGGAACGAGGGTAGATGAGGGAGAGAGAGATTAGTTAATGGAGAGAGGGAACGAGGGTAGATGAGGGAGAGAGGGAGATTAGTTAATGGAGAGAGGGAACGAGGGTAGATGAGGGATATTAGTTAATGGAGAGAGGGAACGAGGGTAGATGAGGGAGAGAGAGATTAGTTAATGGAGAGAGGGAACGAGGGTAGATGGGGGAGAGAGAGATTAGTTAATGGAGAGAGGGAACGAGGATAGATGAGGGAGAGAGAGATTAGTTAATGGAGAGAGGAGAACGAGGGTAGATGGGGGAGAGAGAGATTAGTTAATGGAGAGAGGGAACGAGGGTAGATGGGGGAGAGAGAGATTAGTTAATGGAGAGTGGGAACGAGGGTAGTTGAGGGAGAGAGGGAGATTAGTTAATGGAGAGAGGGAACGAGGGTAGATGGGGGAGAGAGAGATTAGTTAATGGAGAGAGGGAACGAGGGTAGATGAGGGAGAGAGAGAGATTAGTTAATGGAGAGAGGGAACGAGGGTAGATGAGGGAGAGAGTGTGAACACGGACAGATGTTTAGAAAACCATTACCAACAGGCTGAGCTGGTCTTTCTCCGGGATCACTGTGTCTGACCCTGGGAGACCAGGGCCCCCACCCCCCCCCAAAACCCCACCACGGCCTGGCCCCGTGAACACAGCATTGACCACACCTCTGACCTGGCTGACTGAGTCCTCCCAACAGGTCCAACAGAGCGGTGCCCGCCACACTTTCCTGCTCAATCCGGGGGCTGGGAATCACGGCAGAGGGATCGCGGACCCCCAGAAGGTCAAGGAGGACGTTACTCTGTCCAGGAGACACAATCACACACTGTTCATTCACCGTAAGAGACAGTCAGATAGGAATAACACACTGACACTGTAACAGAAACCGCAGGGAGGGAGTTACAGACTGGAATCTAATCCAGGGGTTCGGTGGGGTTTATATACAGAATAACAGATACCCCGGGGAGGGAGTTACAGACTGGAATCTAATCGAGGGGCTCGGGGGTGGGGTTTATATACAGAATAACAGATACCCCGGGAGGGAGTTACAGACTGGAATCTAATCGAGGGGTTCGGGGTGGGGTTTATATACAGAATAACAGATACCCCGGGGAGGGAGGTACAGACTGGAATCTGATCGAGGGGTTCGGGGTGGGGTTTATACATAGAATAACTGATACCCCGGGGAGGGAGTTACAGACTGGAATCTCATCGAGGGGTTCAGGGTGGGGTTTATATCCAGAATAACAGATACCCGGGAGGGAGTTACATACTGGAATCTAATCGAGGGGTTCGGGGTGGGGTTTATATACAGAATAACAGATACCCCGGGGAGGGAGTTACAGACTGGAATCTAATCCAGGGGTTCGGGGTGGGGTTTATATACAGAATAACAGATATCCCGGGAGGGAGTTACAGACTGGAATCTAATCGAGGGGTTCGGGGTGGGGTTTATATACAGAATAACAGATACCCCGGGAGGGAGTTACAGACTGGAATCTAATCGAGGGGTTCGGGGTGGGGATTATATACAGAATAACAAATACCCCGGGAGGGGGTTACAGACTGGAATCTAATCGAGGGGTTCGGGGTGGGGTTTATATACACAATAACAGATATCCCGTGGAGGGAGTTACAGACTGGAATCTAATCGAGGGGTTCGGGGTGGGGTTTATATACAGAATAACAGATACCCCGGGGAGGGATTACAGACTGGAATCTAATCGAGGGGTTCAGGGTGGGGTTTATATACACAATAACAGATATCCCGTGGAGGGAGTTACAGACAGGAATCTAATCGAGGGGTTCGGGGTGGGGTTTATATACAGAATAACACATACCCCGGGGAGGGAGTTACAGACTGGAATCTAATCGAGGGGTTCGGGATGGGGTTTATATACAGAATAACAGATACCCCGGGAGGGAGTTACAGACTGGAATCTAATCGAGGGGTTCAGGGTGCAGTATAGATACAGAATAACAGATACCCCGAGAGGGAGTTACAGACTGGAATCTAATCGAGGGGTTCGGGGTGGTGTTTATATACAGAATAACAGATACCCCGGGGAGGGAGTTACAGACTGGAATCTAATCGTGGGGTTCGGGGTGGGGTTTATATACAGAATAACAGATACCCCGGGAGGGAGGTACAGACTGGAATCTAATCGAGGGGTTCGGGGTGGGGTTTATACATAGAATAACTGATACCCCGGGGAGGGAGTTACAGACTGGAATCTCATCGAGGGGTTCAGGGTGGGGTTTATATCCAGAATAACAGATACCCGGGAGGGAGTTACATACTGGAATCTAATCGAGGGGTTCGGGGTGGGGTTTATATACAGAATAACAGATACCCCGGGGAGGGAGTTACAGACTGGAATCTAATCCAGGGGTTCGGGGTGGGGTTTATATACAGAATAACAGATACCCCGGGAGGGAGTTACAGACTGGAATCTAATCGAGGGGTTCGGGGTGGGGTTTATATACAGAATAACAGATACCCCGGGAGGGAGTTACAGACTGGAATCTAATCGAGGGGTTCGGGGTGGGGATTATATACAGAATAACAAATACCCCGGGAGGGGGTTACAGACTGGAATCTAATCGAGGGGTTCGGGGTGGGGTTTATATACAGAATAACAGATACCCCGGGGTGGGAGTTACAGACTGGAATCTAATCGAGGGGTTCGGGGTGGGGTTTATATATAGAATAACAGATACTCCGGGGAGGGAGTTACAGACTGGAATCTAATCGAGGGGTTCGGGGTGGGGTTTATATACAGAATAACAGATACCCCGTGGAGGGAGTTACAGACAGGAATCTAATCGAGGGGTTCGGGGTGGGGTTTATATACAGAATAACAGATACCCCGGGGAGGGAGTTACAGACTGGAATCTAATCGAGGGGTTCGGGGTGGGGTTTATATACAGAATAACAGATACCCCGGGGAGGGAGTTACAGACTGGAATCTAATCGAGGGGTTCGGGGTGGGGTTTATATACAGAATAACAGATACCCCGAGAGGGAGTTACAGACTGGAATCTAATCGAGGGGTTCGGGGTGGGGTTTATATACAGAATAACAGATACCCCGGGAGGGAGGTACAGACTGGAATCTAATCGAGGGGTTCGGGGTGGGGTTTATATACACAATAACAGATACCCTGGGAGGGAGTTACAGACTGGAATCTAATCGAGGGGTTCGGGGTGGGGTTTATATACAGAATAACAGATACCCCGGGAGGGAGGTACAGACTGGAATCTAATCGAGGGGTTCAGGGTGGGGTTTATATATAGAATAACAGATACCCCGGGGAGGGAGTTACAGACTGGATTCTAATCGAGGGGTTCGGGGTGGGGTTTATATACAGAATAACAGATACCCCGGGAAGGGAGTTACAGACTGGAATCTAATCGAGGGGTTCGGGGTGGGGTTTATATACAGAATAACAGATACCCCGGGGAGGGAGTTACAGACTGGAATCTAATCGAGGGGTTCGGGGTGGGGTTTATATACAGAATAACAGATACCCCGGGGAGGGAGTTATAGACTGGAATCTAATCGAGGGGTTCGGGGTGGGGTTTATATACAGAATAACAGATACCCCGGGGAGGGAGTTACAGACTGGAATCTAATCGAGGGGTTCGGGGTGGGGTTTATATACAGAGTAACAGATACCCCGGGAGGGAGTAACAGACTGGAATCTAATCGAGGGGTTCGGGGTGGGGTTTATATACAGAGTAACAGATACCCCGGGAGGGAGTTACAGAATGGAGTCGAATCGAGGGGTTCGGGGTGGGGTTTATATACAGAATAACAGATACCCCGGGAGGGAGTTACAGACTGGAATCGAATTGAGGGGTTCGGGGTGGGGTTTATATACAGAATAACAGATACCCCGGGGAGGGAGTTACAGACTGGAATCGAATTGAGTGGTTCGAGGTGGGGTTTATATACACAATAAGAGATACCCCGGGGAGAGAGTTACAGACTGGAATCTAATCGAGGGGTTCGGGGTGGGGTTTATATACAGAATAACAGATACCCCGGGGAGGGAGTTACAGACTGGAATCTAATCGAGGGGTTCGGGGTGGGGTTTATATACAAAATAACAGATACCCCGGGGAGGGAGTTACAGACTGGAATCTAATCGACTGGTTTGGGGTGGGGTTTATATACAGAATAACAGATACCCCGGGGAGGGAGTTACAGACTGGAATCTAATCGAGGGGTTCGGGGGTGGGGTTTATGTACAGAATAACAGATACCCCGGGGAGGGAGTTACAGACTGGAATCTAATCGAGGGGTTCGGGGTGGGGTTTATATACAGAATAACAGATACCCCGGGAGGGAGTTACAGACTGGAATCTAATCGAGGGGTTCGGGGTGGGGTTTATATACAGAATAACAGATACCCCGGGGAGGGAGTTACAGACTGGAATCTAATCGAGGGGTTCGGGGTGGGGTTTATATACAGAATAACAGATACCCCGGGAGGGAGTTACAGACTGGAATCTAATGAGGGGTTCGGGGTGGGGTTTATATACAGAATAACAGATACCCCGGGGAGGGAGTTACAGACTGGAATCTAATCGAGGGGTTCGGGATGGGGTTTATATACAGAATAACAGATACCCCGGGGAGGGAGTTACAGACTGGAATCTAATCGAGGGGTTCGGGGTGGGGTTTATATACACAATAACAGATACCCCGTGGAGGGAGTTACAGACTGGAATCTAATCGAGGGGTTCGGGTTGGGGTTTATATACAGAATAACAGATAACCCGGGGAGGGAGTTACAGACTGGAATCTAATCGAGGTGTTCGGGGTGGGGTTTATATACAGAATAACAGATACCCCGGGGAGGGAGTTACAGACTGGAATCTAATCGAGGGGTTCGGGGTGGGGTTTATATACAGAATAACAGATACCCCGGGGAGGGAGTTACAGACTGGAATCTAATCGAGGGGTTCGGGGTGGGGTTTATATACAGAATAACAGATACCCCGGGGAGGGAGTTACAGACTGGAATCTAATCGAGGGATTCGGGGTGGGGTTTATATACAGAATAACAGATACCCCGGGGAGGGAGTTACAGATGGAATCTAATCGAGGGGTTCGGGGTGGGGTTTATATACAGAATAACAGATACCCCGGGAGGGAGTTACAGACTGGAATCTAATCGAGGGGTTCGGGGTGGGGTTTATATACAGAATAACAGTTACCCCGGGAGGGAGTTACAGACTGGAATCTAATCGAAGGGTACGGGGTGGGGTTTATATACAGAATAACAGATACCCCGGGGAGGGAGTTACAGACTGGAATCTAATCGAGGGATTCAGGGTGGGGTTTATATACAGAATAACAGATACCCCGGGGAGGGAATTACAGACTGGAATCTAATCGAGGGGTTCAGGGTGGGGTTTATATACAGAATAACAGATACCCCGGGGAGGGAATTACAGACTGGAATCTAATCGAGGGGTTCAGGGTGGGGTTTATATACAGAATAACAGATACCCCGGGGAGGGAGTTACAGACTGGAATCTAATCGAGGGGTACGGGGTGTGGTTTATATACAGAATAACAGATACCCCGGGAGGGAGTTACAGACTAGAATCTAATCGAGGGGTTCGGGGTGGGGTTTATATACAAAATAACAGATAACCCGGGGAGGGAGTTACAGACTGGAATCTAATCGAGGGGTTCGGGGTGTGGTTTATATACAGAATAACAGATACCCCCGGGAGGGAGTTACAGACTGGAATCTAATCGAGTGGTTCGGGGTGGGGTTTATATACAGAATAACAGATACCTGCGAGGGAGTTACAGACTGGAATCTAATCGAGGGGCTCGGGGTGGGGTTTATATACAGAATAACAGATACCCCGGGGAGGGAGTTACAGACTGGAATCTAATCGAGGGGTTCGGGGTGGGGTTTATATACAGAATAACAGATACCCCTGGAGGGAGTTACAGACTGGAATCTAATCGAGGGGTTCGGGTGGGGTTTATATACAGAATAACAGATACCCCGGGAGGGAGTTACAGACTGGAATCTAATCGAGGCGTTCGGGGTGGGGTTTATATACAGAATAACAGATACCTGCGAGGGAGTTACAGACTGGAATCTAATCGAGGGGTTCGGGGTGGGGTTTATATACAGAATAACAGATACCCCGGGAGGGAGTTACAGACTGGAATCTAATCGAGGGGTTCGAGGTGGGGTTTATATACAGAATAACAGATACCCCGGGAGGGAGTTACGACTGGAATCTAATCGAGTGGTTCGGGGTGGGGTTTATATACAGAATAACAGATACCCCAGGGAGGGAGTTACAGACGGGAATCTAATCGAGGGGTTCGGGGTGGGGTTTATATACAGAATAACAGATATCCCGGGGAGGGAGTTACAGACTGGAATCTAATCGAGGGGTTCGGGGTGGGGTTTATATACAGAATAACAGATACCCCGGGAGGGAGTTATAGACTGGAATCTAATCGAGGGGTTCGGGGTGGGGTTTATATACAGAATAACAGATACCCCAGGGAGGGAGTTACAGACTGGAATCTAATCGAGGGGTTCGGGGTGTGGTTTATATACAGAATAACAGATACCCCGGGGAGGGAGTTACAGACTGGAACCTAATCGAGGGGTTCGGGGTGGGGTTTATATACAGAATAACAGATACCCCGGGGAGGGAGTTACAGACTCGAATCTAATCGAGGGGTTTGGTGGTGGGGTTTATATACAGAATAACAGATACCCCGGGTAGGGAGTTACAGACTGGAATCTAATCGAGGGATTCAGGGTGGGGTTTATATACAGAATAACAGATACCCCGGGGAGGGAATTACAGACTGGAATCTAATCGAGGGGTTCAGGGTGGGGTTTATATACAGAATAACAGATACCCCGGGGAGGGAATTACAGACTGGAATCGAATCGAGGGGTTCAGGGTGGGGTTTATATACAGAATAACAGATACCCCGGGGAGGGAGTTACAGACTGGAATCTAATCGAGGGGTTCGGGGTGGGGTTTATATACAGAATAACAGATACCCCGGGGAGGGAGTTACAGACTGGAATCTAATCGAGGGGTTCGGGGTGGGGTTTATATACAGAATAACAGATACCCCGGGGAGGGAGTTACAGACTAGAATCTAATCGAGGGGTACGGGGTGGGGTTTATATACAGAATAACAGATACCCCGGGGAGGGAGTTACAGACTGGAATCTAATCGAGGGGTTCAGGGTGGGGTTTATATACAGAATAACAGATACCCCGGGGAGGGAGTTACAGACTGGAATCTAATCGAGGGGTACGGGGTGTGGTTTATATACAGAATAACAGATACCCCGGGAGGGAGTTACAGACTAGAATCTAATCGAGGGGTTCGGGGTGGGGTTTATATACAAAATAACAGATAACCCGGGGAGGGAGTTACAGACTGGAATCTAATCGAGGGGTTCGGGGTGTGGTTTATATACAGAATAACAGATACCCCCGGGAGGGAGTTACAGACTGGAATCTAATCGAGTGGTTCGGGGTGGCGTTTATATACAGAATAACAGATACCTGCGAGGGAGTTACAGACTGGAATCTAATCGAGGGGCTCGGGGTGGGGTTTATATACAGAATAACAGATACCCCGGGGAGGGAGTTACAGACTGGAATCTAATCGAGGGGTTCGGGGTGGGGTTTATATACAGAATAACAGATACCCCTGGAGGGAGTTACAGACTGGAATCTAATCGAGGGGTTCGGGTGGGGTTTATATACAGAATAACAGATACCCCGGGAGGGAGTTACAGACTGGAATCTAATCGAGGCGTTCGGGGTGGGGTTTATATACAGAATAACAGATACCTGCGAGGGAGTTACAGACTGGAATCTAATCGAGGGGTTCGGGGTGGGGTTTATATACAGAATAACAGATACCCCGGGAGGGAGTTACAGACTGGAATCTAATCGAGGGGTTCGAGGTGGGGTTTATATACAGAATAACAGATACCCCGGGAGGGAGTTACAGACTGGAATCTAATCGAGTGGTTCGGGGTGGGGTTTATATACAGAATAACAGATACCCCAGGGAGGGAGTTACAGACGGGAATCTAATCGAGGGGTTCGGGGTGGGGTTTATATACAGAATAACAGATATCCTGGGGAGGGAGTTACAGACTGGAATCTAATCGAGGGGTTCGGGGTGGGGTTTATATACAGAATAACAGATACCCCGGGGAGGGAGTTACAGACTGGAATCTAATCGAGGGGTTCGGGGTGGGGTTTATATACAGAATAACAGATACCCCGGGAGGGAGTTACAGACTGGAATCTAATCGAGGGGTTCGGGGTGGGGTTTATATACAGAATAACAGATACCCCGGGAGGGAGTTACAGACTGGAATCTAATCGAGGGGTTCAGGGTGGGGTTCATATACAGAATAACAGATACCCCGGGGAGGGAGTTACAGACTGGAATCTAATTGAGGGGTTCGGGGTGGGGTTTATATACAGAATAACAGATACCCCGGGGTGGGGTTTACAGACTGGAATCTAATCGAGGGGTTCGGGGGTGGGGTTTATATACAAAATAACAGATACCCCGGGAGGGAGTTACAGACTGGAATCTAGTCGAGGGGTTCGGGGTGGGGCTTATATACAGAGTAACAGATACCCCGGGAGGGAGTTACAGAATGGAGTCTAATCGAGGGGTTCGGGGTGGGGTTTATATACAGAATAACAGATACCCGGGAGGGATTTACAGACTGGAATCTAATCGAGGGGTTCGGGGTGGGGTTTATATGCAGAATAACAGATTACCCCGGGGAGGGGTTTACAGACTGGAATCTAATCGAGGTGTTTAGGGTGGGGTTTATATACAGAATAACAGATACCCCGGGGAGGGAGTTACAGACTGGAATCTAATCGAGGGGTTCGGGGTGGGGTTTATATACAGAATAACAGATACCCCGGGGAGGGAGTTACAGACTGGAATCTAATCGAGGGGTTCGGGGGTGGGGTTTATATATAGAATAACAGATACCCCGGGAGGGAGTTACAGACTGGAATCTAATCGAGGGGTTCGGGGTGGGGTTTATATACAGAGTAACACATACCCCGGGAGGGAGTTACAGAATGGAGTCTAATCGAGGGGTTCGGGGTGGGGTTTATATACAGAATAACAGATACCCCGGGGAGGGAGTTACAGACTGAAATCTAATCGAGGGGTTCGGGGTGGGGTTTATATACAGGATAACAGATACCCCGGGGAGGGAGTTACAGACTGGAATCTAATCGAGGGGTTCGGGGTGGGGTTTATATACAGAATAACAGATACCCCGGGAGGGAGTTACAGACTGGAATCTAATCGAGGGGTTCGGGGTGGGGTTTATATACAGAATAACAGATGCCCCTGGAGGGATTTACAGACTGGAATCTAATCAAGGGGTTCGGAGTGGGGTTTATATACAGAATAACAGATACCCCGGGGAGGGAGTTACAGACAGGAATCTAATCGAGGGGTTCGGGGGTGGGGTTTATATACAGAATAACAGATACCCCGGGGAGGGAGTTACAGACAGGAATCTAATCGAGGGGTTCGGGGGTGGGGTTTATATACAGAATAACAGATACCCCGGGGAGGGAGTTACAGACTGGAATCTAATCGAGGGGTTCGGGGTGGGGTTTATATACAGAATAACAGATACCCCGGGGAGGGAGTTACAGACTGGAATCTAATCGAGGGGTTCGGGGGTGGGGTTTATATACAGAATAACAGATACCCCGGGAGGGAGTTACAGACTGGAATCTAATCGAGGGGTTCGGGGTGGGGTTTATATACAGAATAACAGATACCCCGGGGAGGGAGTTACAGACTGGAATCTAATCGAGGGGTTCGGGGTGGGGTTTATATACAGAATAACAGATTCCCCGGGAGGGAGTTACAGACTGGAATCTAATCGAAGGGTTCGGGTGGGGTTTATATACAGAATAACAGATACCCCGGGGAGGGAGTTACAGACTGGAATCTAATCGAGGGGTTCAGGGTTGGCTTTATATACAGAATAACAGATTCCCCGGGAGGGAGTTACAGACTGGAATCTAATCGAGGGGTTCGGGGTGGGGTTTATATACAGAATAACAGATACCCCCGGGAGGGAGTTACACAACTGGAATCTAATCGAGGGGTTCGGGGTGGGGTTTATATACAGAATAACAGATACCCCGGGGAGGGAGTTACAGACTGGAATCTAATCGAGGGGTTCGGGGGTGGGGTTTATATACAGAATAACAGATACCCCGGGGAGGGAGTTACAGACTGGAATCTAATCGAGGGGTTCGGGGTGGGGTTTATATACATAACAACAGATACCCCGGGGAGGGAGTTACAGACTGGAATCTAATCGAAGGGTTCGGGGTGGGGTTTATATACAGAATAACAGATACCCCGGGGAGGGAGTTACAGACTGGAATCTAATCGAGGGGTTCGGGGTGGGGTTTATATACATAACAACAGATACCCCGGGGAGGGAGTTACAGACTGGAATCTAATCGAGGGGTTCGGGGTGGGGTTTACATACAGAATAACAGATACCCCGGGGAGGGAGTTACAGACTGGAATCTAATCGAGGGGTTCGGGGTGGGGTTTATATACAGAATAACAGATACCCCGGGGAGGGAGTTACAGACTGGAATCTAATCGAGGGGTTTGGGGGTGGTGTTTATATAAAGAATAACAGATACCCCGGGGAGGGAGTTACAGACTGGAATCTAATCGAGGGGTTCGGGGTGGGGTTTATGTACAGAATAACAGATACCCGGGGAGGGAGTTACAGACTGGAATCTAATCGAGGGGTTCGGGGTGGGGTTTATATACAGAATAACAGATACCCCGGGGAGGGAGTTACAGACGGGAATCTAATCGAGGGGTTTGGGGTGGGGTTTATATACAGAATAACAGATACCCCTGGAGGGAGTTACAGACTGGAATCTAATCGAGGGGTTCGGGTGGGGTTTATATACAGAATAACAGATACCTGCGAGGGAGTTACAGACTGGAATCTAATCGAGGGGTTTGGGGTGGGGTTTATATACAGAATAACAGATACCTGCAAGGGAGTTACAGACTGGAATCTAATCGAGGGGTTCGGGTGGGGTTTATATACAGAATAACAGATACCCCGGGAGGGAGTTACAGACTGGAATCTAATCGAGGGGTTCGGGTGGGGTTTATATACAGAATAACAGATACCCCGGGAGGGAGTTACAGACTGGAATCTAATCGAGGGGTTCGGGGTGGGGTTTATATACAGAATAACAGATACCTGCGAGGGAGTTACAGACTGGAATCTAATCGAGGGGCTCGGGGTGGGGTTTATATACAGAATAACAGATACCCCGGGGAGGGAGTTACAGACTGGAATCTAATCGAGAGGTTCGGGGTGGGGTTTATATACAGAATAACAGATACCCCTGGAGGGAGTTACAGACTGGAATCTAATCGAGGGGTTCGGGTGGGGTTTATATACAGAATAACAGATACCCCGGGAGGGAGTTACAGACTGGAATCTAATCGAGGCGTTCGGGGTGGGGTTTATATACAGAATAACAGATACCCGTGAGGGAGTTACAGACTGGAATCTAATCGAGGGGTTCGGTGTGGGGTTTATATACAGAATAACAGATACCCCGGGAGGGAGTTACAGACTGGAATCTAATCGAGGGGTTCGGGGTGGGGTTTATATACAGAATAACAGATACCCCGGGGAGGGAGTAACAGACTGGAATCTAATCGAGGGGTTCGGGGTGGGGTTTATATACAGAATAACAGATACCTGCGAGGGAGTTACAGACTGGAATCTAATCGAGGGGTTCGAGGTGGGGTTTATATACAGAATAACAGATACCCCGGGAGGGAGTTACAGACTGGAATCTAATCGAGTGGTTCGGGGTGGGGTTTATATACAGAATAACAGATACCCCAGGGAGGGAGTTACAGACGGGAATCTAATCGAGGGGTTCGGGGTGGGGTTTATATACAGAATAACAGATACCCCGGGGAGGGAGTTACAGACTGGAATCTAATCGAGGGGTTCGGGGTGGGGTTTATATACAGAATAACAGATACCCCGGGGAGGGAGTTACAGACTGGAATCTAATCGAGGGGTTCGGGGTGGGGTTTATATACAGAATAACAGATACCCCGGGAGGGAGTTACAGACTGGAATCTAATCGAGGGGTTCGGGGTGGGGTTTATATACAGAATAACAGATACCCCGGGAGGGAGTTACAGACTGGAATCTAATCGAGGGGTTCGGGGTGGGGTTTATATACAGAATAACAGATATCCCGGGGAGGGAGTTACAGACTGGAATCTAATCGAGGGGTTCGGGGTGGGGTTTATATACAGAATAACAGATACCCCGGGGAGGGAGTTACAGACTGGAATCTAATCGAGGGGTTCGGGGTGGGGTTTATATACAGAATAACAGATACCCCGGGAGGGAGTTACAGACTGGAATCTAATCGAGGGGTTCGGGGTGGGGTTTATATACAGAATAACAGATACCCCGGGAGGGAGTTACAGACTGGAATCTAATCGAGGGGTTCAGGGTGGGGTTCATATACAGAATAACAGATACCCCGGGAGGGAGTTACAGACTGGAATCTAATCGAGGGGTTCGGGGTGGGGTTTATATACAGAATTACAGATACCCCGGGGAGGGAGTTACAGACTGGAATCTAATCGAGGGGTTCGGGGTGGGGTTTACAGACTGGAATCTAATCGAGGGGTTCGGGGGTGGGGTTTATATACAAAATAACAGATACCCCGGGAGGGAGTTACAGACTGGAATCTAATCGAGGGGTTCGGGGTGGGGCTTATATACAGAGTAACAGATACCTCGGGAGGGAGTTACAGAATGGAGTCTAATCGAGGGGTTCGGGGTGGGGTTTATATACAGAATAACAGATACCCCGGGAGGGAGTTACAGACTGGAATCTAATCGAGGGGTTCGGGGTGGGGTTTATATACAGAGTAACAGATACCCCGGGAGGGAGTTACAGAATGGAGTCTAATCGAGGGGTTCGGGGTGGGGTTTATATACAGAATAACAGATACCCCGGGGAGGGAGTTACAGACTGAAATCTAATCGAGGGGTTCGGGGTGGGGTTTATATACAGGATAACAGATACCCTGGGGAGGGAGTTACAGACTGGAATCTAATCGAGGGGTTCGGGGTGGGGTTTATATACAGAATAACAGATACCCCGGGGAGGGAGTTACAGACTGGAATCTAATCGAGGGGTTCGGGGTGGGGTTTATATACAGAATAACAGATACCCCTGGAGGGATTTACAGACTGGAATCTAATCGAGGGGTTCGGGGTGGGGTTTATATACAGAATAACAGATACCCGGGGAGGGAGTTACAGACTGGAATCTAATCGAGGGGTTCGGGGTGGGGTTTATATACAGAATAACAGATTCCCCGGGAGGGAGTTACAGACTGGAATCTAATCGAAGGGTTCGGGTGGGGTTTATATACAGAATAACAGATTCCCCGGGAGGGAGTTACAGACTGGAATCTAATCGAGGGGTTCGGGGTGGGGTTTATATACAGAATAACAGATACCCCCGGGAGGGAGTTACAGACTGGAATCTAATCGAGGGGTTCGGGGTGGGGTTTATATACAGAATAACAGATACCCCGGGGAGGGAGTTACAGACTGGAATCTAATCGAGGGGTTCGGGGGTGGGGTTTATATACAGAATAACAGATACCCCGGGGAGGGAGTTACAGACTGGAATCTAATCGAGGGGTTCGGGGTGGGGTTTATATACATAACAACAGATACCCCGGGGAGGGAGTTACAGACTGGAATCTAATCGAGGGGTTCGGGGTGGGGTTTATATACAGAATAACAGATACCCCGGGAGGGAGTTACAGACTGGAATCTAATCGAGGGGTTCGAGGTGGGGTTTATATTCAGAATAACAGATACCCCGGGAGGGAGTTACAGACTGGAATCTAATCGAGTGGTTCGGGGTGGGGTTTATATACAGAATAACAGATACCCCAGGGAGGGAGTTACAGACGGGAATCTAATCGAGGGGTTCGGGGTGGGGTTTATATACAGAATAACAGATATCCCGGGGAGGGAGTTACAGACTGGAATCTAATCGAGGGTTTCGGGGTGGGGTTTATATACAGAATAACAGATACCCCGGGAGGGAGTTACAGACTGGAATCTAATCGAGGGGTTCGGGGTGGGGTTTATATACAGAATAGCAGATACCCCGGGAGGGAGTTACAGACTGGAATCTAATCGAGGGGTTCAGGGTGGGGTTTATATACAGAATAACAGATACCCCAGGGAGGGAGTTACAGACTGGAATCTAATCGAGGGGTTCGGGGTGGGGTTTATATACAGAATAACAGATACCCCGGGAGGGAGTTACAGACTGGAATCTAATCGAGGGGTTCGGGGTGTGGTTTATATACAGAATAACAGATACCCCAGGAGGGAGTTACAGACTGGAATCTAATCGAGGGGTTCAGGGTGGGGTTTATATACAGAATAACAGATACCCCGGGAGGGAGTTACAGACTGGAATCTTATCGAGGGGTTCGGGGTGGGGTTTATATACAGAATTACAGATACCCCGGGGAGGGAGTTACAGACTGGAATCTAATCGAGGGGTTCGGGGTGGGGTTTATATACAGAATAACAGATACCCGGGGAGGGAGTTACAGACTGGAATCTAATCGAGGGGTTCGGGGTGGGGTTTACAGACTGGAATCTAATCGAGGGGTTCGGGGGTAGGGTTTATATACAAAATAACAGATACCCCGGGAGGGAGTTACAGACTGGAATCTAATCGAGGGGTTCGGGGTGGGGCTTATATACAGAGTAACAGATACCCCGGGAGGGAGTTACAGAATGGAGTCTAATCGAGGGGTTCGGGGTGGGGTTTATATACAGAATAACAGATACCCGGGAGGGATTTACAGACTGGAATCTAATCGAGGGGTTCGGGGTGGGGTTTATATGCAGAATAACAGATTACCCCGGGGAGGGGTTTACAGACTGGAATCTAATCGAGGTGTTTAGGGTGGGGTTTATATACAGAATAACAGATACCCCGGGGAGGGAGTTACAGACTGGAATCTAATCGAGGGGTTCGGGGTGGGGTTTATATACAGAATAACAGATACCCCGGGGAGGGAGTTACAGACTGGAATCTAATCGAGGGGTTCGGGGGTGGGGTTTATATACAGAATAACAGATACCCCGGGAGGGAGTTACAGACTGGAATCTAATCGAGGGGTTCGGGGTGGGGTTTATATACAGAGTAACAGATACCCCGGGAGGGAGTTACAGAATGGAGTCTAATCGAGGGGTTCGGGGTGGGGTTTATATACAGAATAACAGATACCCCGGGGAGGGAGTTACAGACTGAAATCTAATCGAGGGGTTCGGGGTGGGGTTTATATACAGGATAACAGATACCCTGGGGAGGGAGTTACAGACTGGAATCTAATCGAGGGGTTCGGGGTGGGGTTTATATACAGAATAACAGATACCCCGGGGAGGGAGTTACAGACAGGAATCTAATCGAGGGGTTCGGGGGTGGGGTTTATATACAGAATAACAGATACCCCGGGGAGGGAGTTACAGACTGGAATCTAATCGAGGGGTTCGGGGTGGGGGTTATATACAGAATAACAGATACCCCGGGGAGGGAGTTACAGACTGGAATCTAATCGAGGGGTTCGGGGGTGGGGTTTATATACAGAATAACAGATACCCCGGGAGGGAGTTACAGACTGGAATCTAATCGAGGGGTTCGGGGTGGGGTTTATATACAGAATAACAGATACCCCGGGGAGGGATTTACAGACTGGAATCTAATCGAGGGGTTCGGGGTGGGGTTTATATACAGAATAACAGATTCCCCGGGAGGGAGTAACAGACTGGAATCTAATCGAAGGGTTCGGGTGGGGTTTATATACAGAATAACAGATTCCCCGGGAGGGAGTTACAGATTGGAATCTAATCGAGGGGTTCGGGGTGGGGTTTATATACAGAATAACAGATACCCCCGGGAGGGAGTTACAGACTGGAATCTAATCGAGGGGTTCGGGGTGGGGTTTATATACAGAATAACAGATACCCCGGGGAGGGAGTTACAGACTGGAATCTAATCGAGGGGTTCGGGGGTGGGGTTTATATACAGAATAACAGATACACCGGGGAGGGAGTTACAGACTGGAATCTAATCGAGGGGTTCGGGGTGGGGTTTATATACATAACAACAGATACCCCGGGGAGGGAGTTACAGACTGGAATCTAATCGAGGGGTTCGGGGTGGGGTTTATATACAGAATAACAGATACCCCGGGGAGGGAGTTACAGACTGGAATCTAATCGAGGGGTTCGGGGTGGGGTTTATATACAGAATAACAGATAGCCCGGGGAGGGAGTTACAGACTGGAATCTAATCGAGGGGTTCGGGGTGGGGTTTATATACAGAATAACAGATACCCCGGGGAGGGAGTTACAGACTGGAATCTAATCGAGGGGTTTGGGGTGGGGTTTATATACAGAATAACAGATACCCCGGGGAGGGAGTTACAGACTGGAATCTAATCGAGGGGTTCGGGGTGGGGTTTATATACAGAATAACAGATACCCCGGGGAGGGAGTTACAGACTGGAATCTAATCGAGGGGTTTGGGGGTGGTGTTTATATAAAGAATAACAGATACCCCGGGGAGGGAGTTACAGACTGGAATCTAATCGAGGGGTTCGGGGTGGGGTTTATATACAGAATAACAGATACCCCGGGGAGGGAGTTACAGACTGGAATCTAATCGAGGGGTTCGGGGTGGGGTTTATGTACAGAATAACAGATACCCGGGGAGGGAATTACAGACTGGAATCTAATCGAGGGGTTCGGGGTGGGGTTTATATACAGAATAACAGATACCCCGGGGAGGGAGTTACAGACTGGAATCTAATCGAGGGGTTTGGGGTGGGGTTTATATACAGAATAACAGATACCCCGGGAGGGAGTTACAGACTGGAATCTAATCGAGGGGTTCGGGGTGGGGTTTATATAAAGAATAACAGATACCCCGGGGAGGGAGTTACAGACTGGAATCTAATCGAGGGGTTCGGGCTGGGGTTTATATACAGAATAACAGATACCCCGGGGAGGGAGTTACAGACTGGAATCTAATCGAGTGGTTCGGGGTGGGGTTTATATACAGAATAACAGATACCTGCGAGGGAGTTACAGACTGGAATCTAATCGAGGGGCTCGGGGTGGGGTTTATATACAGAATAACAGATACCCCGGGGAGGGAGTTACAGACTGGAATCTAATCGAGAGGTTCGGGGTGGGGTTTATATACAGAATAACAGATACCCCTGGAGGGAGTTAGAGACTGGAATCTAATCGAGGGGTTCGGGTGGGGTTTATATACAGAATAACAGATACCCCGGGAGGGAGTTACAGACTGGAATCTAATCGAGGCGTTCGGGGTGGGGTTTATATACAGAATAACAGATACCTGCGAGGGAGTTACAGACTGGAATCTAATCGAGGGTTTCGGGGTGGGGTTTATATACAGAATAACAGATACCCCGGGAGGGAGTTACAGACTGGAATCTAATCGAGGGGTTCGAGGTGGGGTTTATATACAGAATAACAGATACCCCGGGGAGGGAGTTACAGACTGGAATCTAATCGAGTGGTTCGGGGTGGGGTTTATATACAGAATAACAGATACCCCAGGGAGGGAGTTACAGACGGGAATCTAATCGAGGGGTTCGGGGTGGGGTTTATATACAGAATAACAGATATCCCGGGGAGGGAGTTACAGACTGGAATCTAATCGAGGGGTTCGGGGTGGGGTTTATATACAGAATAACAGATACCCCGGGGAGGGAGTTACAGACTGGAATCTAATCGAGGGGTTCGGGGTGGGGTTTATATACAGAATAACAGATACCCCGGGAGGGAGTTACAGACTGGAATCTAATCGAGGGGTTCGGGGTGGGGTTTATATACAGAATAACAGATACCCCGGGAGGGAGTTACAGACTGGAATCTAATCGAGGGGTTCGGGGTGGGGTTTATATACAGAATAACAGATACCCCGGGAGGGAGTTACAGACTGGAATCTAATCGAGGGGTTCGGGGTGGGGTTTATATACAGAATAACAGATACCCCGGGAGGGAGTTACAGACTGGAATCTAATCGAGGGGTTCGGGGTGGGGTTTATATACAGAATTACAGATACCCCGGGGAGGGAGTTACAGACTGGAATCTAATCGAGGGGTTCGGGGTGGGGTTTACAGACTGGAATCTAATCGAGGGGTTCGGGGGTGGGGTTTATATACAAAATAACAGATACCCCGGGAGGGAGTTACAGACTGGAATCTAATCGAGGGGTTCGGGGTTGGGCTTATATACAGAGTAACAGATACCCCGGGAGGGAGTTACAGAATGGAGTCTAATCGAGGGGTTCGGGGTGGGGTTTATATACAGAATAACAGATACCCCGGGGAGGGAGTTACAGACTGGAATCTAATCGAGGGGTTCGGGCTGGGGTTTATATGCAGAATTACAGATTACCCCGGGGAGGGGTTTACAGACTGGAATCTAATCGAGGTGTTTAGGGTGGGGTTTATATACAGAATAACAGATACCCCGGGGAGGGAGTTACAGACTGGAATCTAATCGAGGGGTTAGGGGTGGGGTTTATATACAGAATAACAGATACCCCGGGGAGGGAGTTACAGACTGGAATCTAATCGAGGGGTTCGGTGGTGGGGTTTATATACAGAATAACAGATACCCCGGGAGGGAGTTACAGACTGGAATCTAATCGAGGGGTTCGGGGTGGGGTTTATATACAGAGTAACAGATACCCCGGGGAGGGAGTTACAGAATGGAGTCTAATCGAGGGGTTCGGGGTGGGGTTTATATACAGAATAACAGATACCCCGGGGAGGGAGTTACAGACTGAAATCTAATCGAGGGGTTCGGGGTGGGGTTTATATACAGGATAACAGATACCCTGGGGAGGGAGTTACAGACTGGAATCTAATCGAGGGGTTCGGGGTGGGGTTTATATACAGAATAACAGATACCCCGGGGAGGGAGTTACAGACTGGAATCTAATCGAGGGGTTCGGGGTGGGGTTTATATACAGAATAACAGATACCCCTGGAGGGATTTACAGACTGGAATCTAATCAAGGGGTTCGGAGTGGGGTTTATATACAGAATAACAGATACCCCTGGAGGGATTTACAGACTGGAATCTAATCGAGGGGTTCGGGGTGGGGTTTATATACAGAATAACAGATACCCCTGGAGGGATTTACAGACTGGAATCTAATCGAGGGGTTCGGGGTGGGGTTTATATACAGAATAACAGATACCCCGGGGAGGGAGTTACAGACTGGAATCTAATCGAGGGGTTCGGGGTGGGGTTTATATACAGAATAACAGATACCCCGGGGAGGGAGTTACAGACTGGAATCTAATCGAGGGGCTCGGGGTGGGGTTTATATACAGAATAACAGATACCCCGGGGAGGGATTTACAGACTGGAATCTAATCGAGGGGTTCGGGGTGGGGTTTATATACAGAATAACAGATACCCCGGGGAGGGAGTTACAGACTGGAATCTAATCGAGGGGTTCGGGGTGGGGTTTATATACATAACAACAGATACCCCGGGGAGGGAGTTACAGACTGGAATCTAATCGAGGGGTTCGGGGTGGGGTTTATATACAGAATAACAGATACCCCGGGGAGGGAGTTACAGACTGGAATCTAATCGAGGGGTTCGGGGTGGGGTTTATATACAGAATAACAGATACCCCGGGAGGGAGTTACAGACTGGAATCTAATCGAGGGGTTCGGGGTGGGGTTTATATACAGAATAACAGATACCCCGAGGAGGGAGTTACAGACTGGAATCTAATCGAGGGGTTTGGGGTGGGGTTTATAGACAGAATAACAGATACCCCGGGGAGGGAGTTACAGACTGGAATCTAATCGAGGGGTTCGGGGTGGGGTTTATATACAGAATAACAGATACCCCGGGGAGGGAGTTACAGACTGGAATCTAATCGAGGGGTTCGGAGTGGGGTTTATATACAGAATAACAGATACCCCCGGGGAGGGAGTTACAGACTGGAATCTAATCGAGGGGTTTGCGGGTGGTGTTTATATAAAGAATAACAGATACCCCGGGGAGGGAGTTACAGACTGGAATCTAATCGAGGGGTTCGGGGTGGGGTTTATGTACAGAATAACAGATACCCGGGGAGGGAGTTACAGACTGGAATCTAATCGAGGGGTTCGGGGTGGGGTTTATATACAGAATAACAGATACCCCGGGGAGGGAGTTACAGACCGGAATCTAATCGAGGGGTTTGGGGTGGGGTTTATATACAGAATAACAGATACCCCGGGGAGGGAGTTACAGACTGGAATCTAATCGAGGGGTTCGGGGTGGGGTTTATATACAGAATAACAGATACCCCGGGGAGGGAATTACAGACTGGAATCTAATCGAGGGGTTCGGGGTGGGGTTTATATACAGAATAACAGATACCCCGGGAGGGAGTTACAGACTGGAATCTAATCGAGGGGTTCGGGGTGGGGTTTATATACAGAATAACAGATACCCCGGGGAGGGAGTTACAGACTGGAATCTAATCGAGGGGTTCGGGGTGGGGTTTATAGACAGAATAACAGATACCCCGGGTAGGGAGTTACAGACTGGAATCTAATCGAAGGGTTCGGGTTGGGGTTTATATACAGAATAACAGATACCCCGGGAGGGAGTTACAGACTGGAATCTAATCGAGGGGTTCGGGGTGGGGTTTATATACAGAATAACAGATACCCCGGGGAGGGAGTTACAGACTGGAATCTAATCGAGGGGTTCGGTGTGGGGTTTATATACAGAATAACAGATACCCCGGGGAGGGAGTTACAGACTGGAATCTAATCGAGGGGTTCGGGGTGGGGTTTATGTACAGAATAACAGATACCCCGGGAAGGAGTTACAGACTGGAATTTAATCGAGGGGTTCGGGGTGGGGTTTATATACAGAATAACAGATACCCCGGGGAGGGAGTTACAGACTGGAATCTAATCGAGGGGTTCGGGGTGGGGTTTATATACAGAATAACAGATACCCTGGGTAGGGAGTTACAGACTGGAATCTAATCGAGGGGTTCAGGGTGGGGTTTATATACAGAATAACAGATACCCCGGGGAGGGAGGTACAGACTGGAATCTAATCGAGGGGTTCGGGGTGGGGTTTATATACAGAATAACAGATACCCCGGGAGGGAGTTACAGAATGGAATCTAATCGAGGGGTTCGGGGTGGGGTTTATATACCGAATAACAGATAACCCGGGGAGGGAGTTACAGACTGGAATCTAATCGAGGGGTTCGGGGTGGGGTTTATATACAGAATAACAGATACCCCGGGGAGGGAGTTACAGACTGGAATCTAATCGAGGGGTTCGGGGTGGGGTTTATATACAGAATTACAGATACCTGCGAGGGAGTTACAGACTGGAATCTAATCGAGGGGCTCGGGGTGGGGTTTATATACAGAATAACAGATACCCCGGGGAGGGAGTTACAGACTGGAATCTAATCGAGGGGTTCGGGGTGGGGTTTATATACAGAATAACAGATACCCCTGGAGGGAATTACAGACTGGAATCTAATCGAGGGGTTCAGGGTGGGGTTTATATACAGAATAACAGATTCCCTGGGAGGGAGTTACAGACTGGAATCTAATCGAGGGGTTCGGGGTGGGGTTTATATACAGAATAACAGATACCCCGGGGAGGGAGTTACAGACTGGAATCTAATCGGGGGGTTCGGGGTGGGGTTTATATACAGAATAACAGATACCCCTGGAGGGAGTTACGTACTGGAATCTAATCAAGGTGTTCGGGGTGGGGTTTATATACAGAATAACAGATACCCCGGGAGGGAGTTACAGACTGGAATCTAATCGAGGGGTTCGGGGTGGGGTTTATATACAGAATAACAGATACCCCGGGGAGGGAGTTACAGACTGGAATCTAATCGAGGGGTTCGGGGTGGGGTTTATATACAGAATAACAGATACCCCGGGAGGGAGTTACAGACTGGAATCTAATCGAGGGGTTCGGGGTGGGGTTTACATACAGAATAACAGATACCCCGGGAGGGAGTTACAAACTGGAATCTAATCGAGGGGTTCGGGGTGGTGTTTATATACAGAATAACAGATACCCCGGGGAGGGAGTTACAGACTGGAATCTAATCGAGGGGCTCGGGGTGGGGTTTATATACAGAATAACAGATACCCCGGGGAGGGAGTTACAGACTGGAATCTAATCGAGGAGTTCGGGGTGGGGTTTATATACAGAATAACAGATACCCCGGGAGGGAGTTACAATCTGGAATCTAATCGAGGGGTTCGGGGTGGGGTTTATATACAGAATAACAGATACCCCGGGAGGGAGTTACAGACTGGAATCTAATCCAGGGGTTCGGGGTGGGGTTTATATACAGAATAACAGATACCCCAGGGAGGGAGTTACAGACTGGAATCTAATCGAGGGGTTCGGGGTGGGGTTTATATACAGAATAACAGATACCCCGGGGAGGGATTTACAGACTGGAATCTAATCGAGGGGTTCGGGGTGGGGTTTATATACAGAATAACAGATACCCCGGGGAGGGAGTTACAGACTGGAATCTAATCGAGGGGTTCGGGGTGGGGTTTATATACAGAATAACAGATACCCCGGGGAGGGAGTTACAGACTGGAATCTAATCGAGGGGTTCGGGGTGGGGTTTATATACAGAATAACAGATACCCTGGGAGGGAGTTACAGACTGGAATCTAATCGAGGGGTTCGGGGTGGGGTTTATATACAGAATAACAGATACCCCGGGGAGGGAGTTACAGACTGGAATCTAATCGAGGGGTTCGGGGGTGGGGTTTATATACAGAATAACAGATACCTCGGGAGGGAGTTACAGACTGGAATCTAATCGAGGGGTTCGGGGTGGGGTTTATATACAGAATAACAGATACCCCGGGGAGGGAGTTACAGACTGGAATCTAATCGAGGGGTTCGGGGTGGGGTTTATATACAGAATAACAGATTCCCCGGGAGGGAGTTACAGACTGGAATCTAATCGAAGGGTTCGGGTGGGGTTTATATACAGAATAACAGATACCCCGGGGAGGGAGTTACAGACTGGAATCTAATCGAGGGGTTCGGGGGTGGGGTTTATATACAGAATAACAGATACCCCCGGGAGGGAGTTACAGACTGGAATCTAATCGAGGGGTTCGGGGGTGGGGTTTATATACAGAATAACAGATACCCCGGGGAGGGAGTTACAGACTGGAATCTAATCGAGGGGTTCGGGGGTGGGGTTTATATACAGAATAACAGATACCCCGGGGAGGGAGTTACAGACTGGAATCTAATCGAGGGGTTCGGGGTGGGGTTTATATACATAACAACAGATACCCCGGGGAGGGAGTTACAGACTGGAATCTAATCGAGGGGTTCGGGGTGGGGTTTATATACAGAATAACAGATACCCCGGGGAGGGAGTTACAGACTGGAATCTAATCGAGGGGTTCGGGGTGGGGTTTATATACAGAATAACAGATAGCCCGGGGAGGGAGTTACAGACTGGAATCTAATCGAGGGGTTCGGGGTGGGGTTTATATACAGAATAACAGATACCCCCGGGAGGGAGTTACAGACTGGAATCTAATCGAGGGGTTCGGGGTGGGGTTTATATACAGAATAACAGATACCCCGGGGAGGGAGTTACAGACTGGAATCTAATCGAGGGGTTCGGGGGTGGGGTTTATATACAGAATAACAGATAGCCCGGGGAGGGAGTTACAGACTGGAATCTAATCGAGGGGTTCGGGGTGGGGTTTATATACAGAATAACAGATACCCCGGGGAGGGAGTTACAGACTGGAATCTAATCGAGGGGTTCGGGGTGGGGTTTATATACAGAATAACAGATACCCCGGGGAGGGAGTTACAGACTGGAATCTAATCGAGGGGTTCGGGGTGGGGTTTATATACAGAATAACAGATTCCCCGGGAGGGAGTTACAGACTGGAATCTAATCGAAGGGTTCGGGTGGGGTTTATATACAGAATAACAGATTCCCCGGGAGGGAGTTACAGACTGGAATCTAATCGAGGGGTTCGGGGTGGGGTTTATATACAGAATAACAGATACCCCCGGGAGGGAGTTACAGACTGGAATCTAATCGAGGGGTTCGGGGTGGGGTTTATATACAGAATAACAGATACCCCGGGGAGGGAGTTACAGACTGGAATCTAATCGAGGGGTTCGGGGGTGGGGTTTATATACAGAATAACAGATACCCCGGGGAGGGAGTTACAGACTGGAATCTAATCGAGGGGTTCGGGGTGGGGTTTATATACATAACAACAGATACCCCGGGGAGGGAGTTACAGACTGGAATCTAATCGAGGGGTTCGGGGTGGGGTTTATATACAGAATAACAGATACCCCGGGGAGGGAGTTACAGACTGGAATCTAATCGAGGGGTTCGGGGTGGGGTTTATATACAGAATAACAGATAGCCCGGGGAGGGAGTTACAGACTGGAATCTAATCGAGGGGTTCGGGGTGGGGTTTATATACAGAATAACAGATACCCCGGGGAGGGAGTTACAGACTGGAATCTAATCGAGGGGTTCGGGGTGGGGTTTATATACAGAATAACAGATACCCCGGGGAGGGAGTTACAGACTGGAATCTAATCGAGGGGTTCGGGGTGGGGTTTATGTACAGAATAACAGATACCCGGGGAGGGAATTACAGACTGGAATCTAATCGAGGGGTTCGGGGTGGGGTTTATATACAGAATAACAGATACCCCGGGGAGGGAGTTACAGACTGGAATCTAATCGAGGGGTTTGGGGTGGGGTTTATATACAGAATAACAGATACCCCGGGAGGGAGTTACAGACTGGAATCTAATCGAGGGGTTCGGGGTGGGGTTTATATAAAGAATAACAGATACCCCGGGGAGGGAGTTACAGACTGGAATCTAATCGAGGGGTTCGGGCTGGGGTTTATATACAGAATAACAGATACCCCGGGGAGGGAGTTACAGACTGGAATCTAATCGAGTGGTTCGGGGTGGGGTTTATATACAGAATAACAGATACCTGCGAGGGAGTTACAGACTGGAATCTAATCGAGGGGCTCGGGGTGGGGTTTATATACAGAATAACAGATACCCCGGGGAGGGAGTTACAGACTGGAATCTAATCGAGAGGTTCGGGGTGGGGTTTATATACAGAATAACAGATACCCCTGGAGGGAGTTAGAGACTGGAATCTAATCGAGGGGTTCGGGTGGGGTTTATATACAGAATAACAGATACCCCGGGAGGGAGTTACAGACTGGAATCTAATCGAGGCGTTCGGGGTGGGGTTTATATACAGAATAACAGATACCTGCGAGGGAGTTACAGACTGGAATCTAATCGAGGGTTTCGGGGTGGGGTTTATATACAGAATAACAGATACCCCGGGAGGGAGTTACAGACTGGAATCTAATCGAGGGGTTCGAGGTGGGGTTTATATACAGAATAACAGATACCCCGGGGAGGGAGTTACAGACTGGAATCTAATCGAGTGGTTCGGGGTGGGGTTTATATACAGAATAACAGATACCCCAGGGAGGGAGTTACAGACGGGAATCTAATCGAGGGGTTCGGGGTGGGGTTTATATACAGAATAACAGATATCCCGGGGAGGGAGTTACAGACTGGAATCTAATCGAGGGGTTCGGGGTGGGGTTTATATACAGAATAACAGATACCCCGGGGAGGGAGTTACAGACTGGAATCTAATCGAGGGGTTCGGGGTGGGGTTTATATACAGAATAACAGATACCCCGGGAGGGAGTTACAGACTGGAATCTAATCGAGGGGTTCGGGGTGGGGTTTATATACAGAATAACAGATACCCCGGGAGGGAGTTACAGACTGGAATCTAATCGAGGGGTTCGGGGTGGGGTTTATATACAGAATAACAGATACCCCGGGAGGGAGTTACAGACTGGAATCTAATCGAGGGGTTCGGGGTGGGGTTTATATACAGAATAACAGATACCCCGGGAGGGAGTTACAGACTGGAATCTAATCGAGGGGTTCGGGGTGGGGTTTATATACAGAATTACAGATACCCCGGGGAGGGAGTTACAGACTGGAATCTAATCGAGGGGTTCGGGGTGGGGTTTACAGACTGGAATCTAATCGAGGGGTTCGGGGGTGGGGTTTATATACAAAATAACAGATACCCCGGGAGGGAGTTACAGACTGGAATCTAATCGAGGGGTTCGGGGTTGGGCTTATATACAGAGTAACAGATACCCCGGGAGGGAGTTACAGAATGGAGTCTAATCGAGGGGTTCGGGGTGGGGTTTATATACAGAATAACAGATACCCCGGGGAGGGAGTTACAGACTGGAATCTAATCGAGGGGTTCGGGCTGGGGTTTATATGCAGAATTACAGATTACCCCGGGGAGGGGTTTACAGACTGGAATCTAATCGAGGTGTTTAGGGTGGGGTTTATATACAGAATAACAGATACCCCGGGGAGGGAGTTACAGACTGGAATCTAATCGAGGGGTTAGGGGTGGGGTTTATATACAGAATAACAGATACCCCGGGGAGGGAGTTACAGACTGGAATCTAATCGAGGGGTTCGGTGGTGGGGTTTATATACAGAATAACAGATACCCCGGGAGGGAGTTACAGACTGGAATCTAATCGAGGGGTTCGGGGTGGGGTTTATATACAGAGTAACAGATACCCCGGGGAGGGAGTTACAGAATGGAGTCTAATCGAGGGGTTCGGGGTGGGGTTTATATACAGAATAACAGATACCCCGGGGAGGGAGTTACAGACTGAAATCTAATCGAGGGGTTCGGGGTGGGGTTTATATACAGGATAACAGATACCCTGGGGAGGGAGTTACAGACTGGAATCTAATCGAGGGGTTCGGGGTGGGGTTTATATACAGAATAACAGATACCCCGGGGAGGGAGTTACAGACTGGAATCTAATCGAGGGGTTCGGGGTGGGGTTTATATACAGAATAACAGATACCCCTGGAGGGATTTACAGACTGGAATCTAATCAAGGGGTTCGGAGTGGGGTTTATATACAGAATAACAGATACCCCTGGAGGGATTTACAGACTGGAATCTAATCGAGGGGTTCGGGGTGGGGTTTATATACAGAATAACAGATACCCCTGGAGGGATTTACAGACTGGAATCTAATCGAGGGGTTCGGGGTGGGGTTTATATACAGAATAACAGATACCCCGGGGAGGGAGTTACAGACTGGAATCTAATCGAGGGGTTCGGGGTGGGGTTTATATACAGAATAACAGATACCCCGGGGAGGGAGTTACAGACTGGAATCTAATCGAGGGGCTCGGGGTGGGGTTTATATACAGAATAACAGATACCCCGGGGAGGGATTTACAGACTGGAATCTAATCGAGGGGTTCGGGGTGGGGTTTATATACAGAATAACAGATACCCCGGGGAGGGAGTTACAGACTGGAATCTAATCGAGGGGTTCGGGGTGGGGTTTATATACATAACAACAGATACCCCGGGGAGGGAGTTACAGACTGGAATCTAATCGAGGGGTTCGGGGTGGGGTTTATATACAGAATAACAGATACCCCGGGGAGGGAGTTACAGACTGGAATCTAATCGAGGGGTTCGGGGTGGGGTTTATATACAGAATAACAGATACCCCGGGAGGGAGTTACAGACTGGAATCTAATCGAGGGGTTCGGGGTGGGGTTTATATACAGAATAACAGATACCCCGAGGAGGGAGTTACAGACTGGAATCTAATCGAGGGGTTTGGGGTGGGGTTTATAGACAGAATAACAGATACCCCGGGGAGGGAGTTACAGACTGGAATCTAATCGAGGGGTTCGGGGTGGGGTTTATATACAGAATAACAGATACCCCGGGGAGGGAGTTACAGACTGGAATCTAATCGAGGGGTTCGGAGTGGGGTTTATATACAGAATAACAGATACCCCCGGGGAGGGAGTTACAGACTGGAATCTAATCGAGGGGTTTGCGGGTGGTGTTTATATAAAGAATAACAGATACCCCGGGGAGGGAGTTACAGACTGGAATCTAATCGAGGGGTTCGGGGTGGGGTTTATGTACAGAATAACAGATACCCGGGGAGGGAGTTACAGACTGGAATCTAATCGAGGGGTTCGGGGTGGGGTTTATATACAGAATAACAGATACCCCGGGGAGGGAGTTACAGACCGGAATCTAATCGAGGGGTTTGGGGTGGGGTTTATATACAGAATAACAGATACCCCGGGGAGGGAGTTACAGACTGGAATCTAATCGAGGGGTTCGGGGTGGGGTTTATATACAGAATAACAGATACCCCGGGGAGGGAATTACAGACTGGAATCTAATCGAGGGGTTCGGGGTGGGGTTTATATACAGAATAACAGATACCCCGGGAGGGAGTTACAGACTGGAATCTAATCGAGGGGTTCGGGGTGGGGTTTATATACAGAATAACAGATACCCCGGGGAGGGAGTTACAGACTGGAATCTAATCGAGGGGTTCGGGGTGGGGTTTATAGACAGAATAACAGATACCCCGGGTAGGGAGTTACAGACTGGAATCTAATCGAAGGGTTCGGGTTGGGGTTTATATACAGAATAACAGATACCCCGGGAGGGAGTTACAGACTGGAATCTAATCGAGGGGTTCGGGGTGGGGTTTATATACAGAATAACAGATACCCCGGGGAGGGAGTTACAGACTGGAATCTAATCGAGGGGTTCGGTGTGGGGTTTATATACAGAATAACAGATACCCCGGGGAGGGAGTTACAGACTGGAATCTAATCGAGGGGTTCGGGGTGGGGTTTATGTACAGAATAACAGATACCCCGGGAAGGAGTTACAGACTGGAATTTAATCGAGGGGTTCGGGGTGGGGTTTATATACAGAATAACAGATACCCCGGGGAGGGAGTTACAGACTGGAATCTAATCGAGGGGTTCGGGGTGGGGTTTATATACAGAATAACAGATACCCTGGGTAGGGAGTTACAGACTGGAATCTAATCGAGGGGTTCAGGGTGGGGTTTATATACAGAATAACAGATACCCCGGGGAGGGAGGTACAGACTGGAATCTAATCGAGGGGTTCGGGGTGGGGTTTATATACAGAATAACAGATACCCCGGGAGGGAGTTACAGAATGGAATCTAATCGAGGGGTTCGGGGTGGGGTTTATATACCGAATAACAGATAACCCGGGGAGGGAGTTACAGACTGGAATCTAATCGAGGGGTTCGGGGTGGGGTTTATATACAGAATAACAGATACCCCGGGGAGGGAGTTACAGACTGGAATCTAATCGAGGGGTTCGGGGTGGGGTTTATATACAGAATTACAGATACCTGCGAGGGAGTTACAGACTGGAATCTAATCGAGGGGCTCGGGGTGGGGTTTATATACAGAATAACAGATACCCCGGGGAGGGAGTTACAGACTGGAATCTAATCGAGGGGTTCGGGGTGGGGTTTATATACAGAATAACAGATACCCCTGGAGGGAATTACAGACTGGAATCTAATCGAGGGGTTCAGGGTGGGGTTTATATACAGAATAACAGATTCCCTGGGAGGGAGTTACAGACTGGAATCTAATCGAGGGGTTCGGGGTGGGGTTTATATACAGAATAACAGATACCCCGGGGAGGGAGTTACAGACTGGAATCTAATCGGGGGGTTCGGGGTGGGGTTTATATACAGAATAACAGATACCCCTGGAGGGAGTTACGTACTGGAATCTAATCAAGGTGTTCGGGGTGGGGTTTATATACAGAATAACAGATACCCCGGGAGGGAGTTACAGACTGGAATCTAATCGAGGGGTTCGGGGTGGGGTTTATATACAGAATAACAGATACCCCGGGGAGGGAGTTACAGACTGGAATCTAATCGAGGGGTTCGGGGTGGGGTTTATATACAGAATAACAGATACCCCGGGAGGGAGTTACAGACTGGAATCTAATCGAGGGGTTCGGGGTGGGGTTTACATACAGAATAACAGATACCCCGGGAGGGAGTTACAAACTGGAATCTAATCGAGGGGTTCGGGGTGGTGTTTATATACAGAATAACAGATACCCCGGGGAGGGAGTTACAGACTGGAATCTAATCGAGGGGCTCGGGGTGGGGTTTATATACAGAATAACAGATACCCCGGGGAGGGAGTTACAGACTGGAATCTAATCGAGGAGTTCGGGGTGGGGTTTATATACAGAATAACAGATACCCCGGGAGGGAGTTACAATCTGGAATCTAATCGAGGGGTTCGGGGTGGGGTTTATATACAGAATAACAGATACCCCGGGAGGGAGTTACAGACTGGAATCTAATCCAGGGGTTCGGGGTGGGGTTTATATACAGAATAACAGATACCCCAGGGAGGGAGTTACAGACTGGAATCTAATCGAGGGGTTCGGGGTGGGGTTTATATACAGAATAACAGATACCCCGGGGAGGGATTTACAGACTGGAATCTAATCGAGGGGTTCGGGGTGGGGTTTATATACAGAATAACAGATACCCCGGGGAGGGAGTTACAGACTGGAATCTAATCGAGGGGTTCGGGGTGGGGTTTATATACAGAATAACAGATACCCCGGGGAGGGAGTTACAGACTGGAATCTAATCGAGGGGTTCGGGGTGGGGTTTATATACAGAATAACAGATACCCTGGGAGGGAGTTACAGACTGGAATCTAATCGAGGGGTTCGGGGTGGGGTTTATATACAGAATAACAGATACCCCGGGGAGGGAGTTACAGACTGGAATCTAATCGAGGGGTTCGGGGGTGGGGTTTATATACAGAATAACAGATACCTCGGGAGGGAGTTACAGACTGGAATCTAATCGAGGGGTTCGGGGTGGGGTTTATATACAGAATAACAGATACCCCGGGGAGGGAGTTACAGACTGGAATCTAATCGAGGGGTTCGGGGTGGGGTTTATATACAGAATAACAGATTCCCCGGGAGGGAGTTACAGACTGGAATCTAATCGAAGGGTTCGGGTGGGGTTTATATACAGAATAACAGATTCCCCGGGAGGGAGTTACAGACTGGAATCTAATCGAGGGGTTCGGGGTGGGGTTTATATACAGAATAACAGATACCCCCGGGAGGGAGTTACAGACTGGAATCTAATCGAGGGGTTCGGGGTGGGGTTTATATACAGAATAACAGATACCCCGGGGAGGGAGTTACAGACTGGAATCTAATCGAGGGGTTCGGGGGTGGGGTTTATATACAGAATAACAGATACCCCGGGGAGGGAGTTACAGACTGGAATCTAATCGAGGGGTTCGGGGTGGGGTTTATATACATAACAACAGATACCCCGGGGAGGGAGTTACAGACTGGAATCTAATCGAGGGGTTCGGGGTGGGGTTTATATACAGAATAACAGATACCCCGGGGAGGGAGTTACAGACTGGAATCTAATCGAGGGGTTCGGGGTGGGGTTTATATACAGAATAACAGATAGCCCGGGGAGGGAGTTACAGACTGGAATCTAATCGAGGGGTTCGGGGTGGGGTTTATATACAGAATAACAGATACCCCCGGGAGGGAGTTACAGACTGGAATCTAATCGAGGGGTTCGGGGTGGGGTTTATATACAGAATAACAGATACCCCGGGGAGGGAGTTACAGACTGGAATCTAATCGAGGGGTTCGGGGGTGGGGTTTATATACAGAATAACAGATAGCCCGGGGAGGGAGTTACAGACTGGAATCTAATCGAGGGGTTCGGGGTGGGGTTTATATACAGAATAACAGATACCCCGGGGAGGGAGTTACAGACTGGAATCTAATCGAGGGGTTCGGGGTGGGGTTTATATACAGAATAACAGATACCCCGGGGAGGGAGTTACAGACTGGAATCTAATCGAGGGGTTCGGGGTGGGGTTTATATACAGAATAACAGATTCCCCGGGAGGGAGTTACAGACTGGAATCTAATCGAAGGGTTCGGGTGGGGTTTATATACAGAATAACAGATTCCCCGGGAGGGAGTTACAGACTGGAATCTAATCGAGGGGTTCGGGGTGGGGTTTATATACAGAATAACAGATACCCCCGGGAGGGAGTTACAGACTGGAATCTAATCGAGGGGTTCGGGGTGGGGTTTATATACAGAATAACAGATACCCCGGGGAGGGAGTTACAGACTGGAATCTAATCGAGGGGTTCGGGGGTGGGGTTTATATACAGAATAACAGATACCCCGGGGAGGGAGTTACAGACTGGAATCTAATCGAGGGGTTCGGGGTGGGGTTTATATACATAACAACAGATACCCCGGGGAGGGAGTTACAGACTGGAATCTAATCGAGGGGTTCGGGGTGGGGTTTATATACAGAATAACAGATACCCCGGGGAGGGAGTTACAGACTGGAATCTAATCGAGGGGTTCGGGGTGGGGTTTATATACAGAATAACAGATAGCCCGGGGAGGGAGTTACAGACTGGAATCTAATCGAGGGGTTCGGGGTGGGGTTTATATACAGAATAACAGATACCCCGGGGAGGGAGTTACAGACTGGAATCTAATCGAGGGGTTCGGGGTGGGGTTTATATACAGAATAACAGATACCCCGGGGAGGGAGTTACAGACTGGAATCTAATCGAGGGGTTCGGGGTGGGGTTTATATACAGAATAGCAGATACCCCGGGAGGGAGTTACAGACTGGAATCTAATCGAGGGGTTCGGGGTGGGGTTTATATACAGAATAACAGATACCCCGGGGAGGGAGTTACAGACTGGAATCTAATCGAGGGGTTCGGGGTGGGGTTTATATACAGAATAACAGATACCCCGGGAGGGAGTTACAGACTGGAATCTAATCGAGGGGTTCGGGGTGGGGTTTATATACAGAATAGCAGATACCCCGGGGAGGGAGTTACAGACTGGAATCTAATCGAGGGGTTCGGGGTGGGGTTTATATACAGAATAACAGATACCCCGGGGAGGGAGTTACAGACTGGAATCTAATCGAGGGGTTTGGGGGTGGTGTTTATATAAAGAATAACAGATACCCCGGGGAGGGAGTTACAGACTGGAATCTAATCGAGGGGTTCGGGGTGGGGTTTATGTACAGAATAACAGATACCCGGGGAGGGAGTTACAGACTGGAATCTAATCGAGGGGTTCGGGGTGGGGTTTATATACAGAATAACAGATACCCCGGGGAGGGGGTTACAGACCGGAATCTAATCGAGGGGTTTGGGGTGGGGTTTATATACAGAATAACAGATACCCCGGGGAGGGAGTTACAGACTGGAATCTAATCGAGGGGTTCGGGGTGGGGTTTATATACAGAATAACAGATATCCCGGGGACGGAGTTACAGACTGGAATCTAATCGAGGGGTTCGGGGTGGGGTTTATATACAGAATAACAGATACCCCGGGGAGGGATTTACAGACTGGAATCTAATCGAGGGGTTCGGGGTGGGGTTTATATACAGAATAACAGATACCCCGGGGAGGGAGTTACAGACTGGAATCTAATCGAGGGGTTCGGGGTGGGGTTTATATACAGAATAACAGATACCCCGGGGAGGGAGTTACAGACTGGAATCTAATCGAGGGGTTCGGGGTGGGGTTTATATACAGAATAACAGATACCCTGGGAGGGAGTTACAGACTGGAATCTAATCGAGGGGTTCGGGGTGGGGTTTATATACATAATAACAGATACCCCGGGGAGGGAGTTACAGACTGGAATCTAATCGAGGGGTTCGGGGGTGGGGTTTATATACAGAATAACAGATACCTCGGGAGGGAGTTACAGACTGGAATCTAATCGAGGGGTTCGGGGTGGGGTTTATATACAGAATAACAGATACCCCGGGGAGGGAGTTACAGACTGGAATCTAATCGAGGGGTTCGGGGTGGGGTTTATATACAGAATAACAGATTCCCCGGGAGGGAGTTACAGACTGGAATCTAATCGAAGGGTTCGGGTGGGGTTTATATACAGAATAACAGATTCCCCGGGAGGGAGTTACAGACTGGAATCTAATCGAGGGGTTCGGGGTGGGGTTTATATACAGAATAACAGATACCCCCGGGAGGGAGTTACAGACTGGAATCTAATCGAGGGGTTCGGGGTGGGGTTTATATACAGAATAACAGATACCCCGGGGAGGGAGTTACAGACTGGAATCTAATCGAGGGGTTCGGGGGTGGGGTTTATATACAGAATAACAGATACCCCGGGGAGGGAGTTACAGACTGGAATCTAATCGAGGGGTTCGGGGTGGGGTTTATATACATAACAACAGATACCCCGGGGAGGGAGTTACAGACTGGAATCTAATCGAGGGGTTCGGGGTGGGGTTTATATACAGAATAACAGATACCCCGGGGAGGGAGTTACAGACTGGAATCTAATCGAGGGGTTCGGGGGGGGGTTTATATACAGAATAACAGATAGCCCGGGGAGGGAGTTACAGACTGGAATCTAATCGAGGGGTTCGGGGTGGGGTTTATATACAGAATAACAGATACCCCGGGGAGGGAGTTACAGACTGGAATCTAATCGAGGGGTTCGGGGTGGGGTTTATATACAGAATAACAGATACCCCGGGGAGGGAGTTACAGACTGGAATCTAATCGAGGGGTTCGGGGTGGGGTTTATATACAGAATAACAGATTCCCCGGGAGGGAGTTACAGACTGGAATCTAATCGAGGGGTTCGGGGTGGGGTTTATATACAGAATAACAGATACCCCCGGGAGGGAGTTACAGACTGGAATCTAATCGAGGGGTTCGGGGTGGGGTTTATATACAGAATAACAGATACCCCGGGGAGGGAGTTACAGACTGGAATCTAATCGAGGGGTTCGGGGGTGGGGTTTATATACAGAATAACAGATACCCCGGGGAGGGAGTTACAGACTGGAATCTAATCGAGGGGTTCGGGGTGGGGTTTATATACATAACAACAGATACCCCGGGGAGGGAGTTACAGACTGGAATCTAATCGAGGGGTTCGGGGTGGGGTTTATATACAGAATAACAGATACCCCGGGGAGGGAGTTACAGACTGGAATCTAATCGAGGGGTTCGGGGTGGGGTTTATATACAGAATAACAGATACCCCCGGGAGGGAGTTACAGACTGGAATCTAATCGAGGGGTTCAGGGTGGGGTTTATATACAGAATAACAGATACCCCGGGGAGGGAGTTACAGACTGGAATCTAATCGAGGGGTTCGGGGTGGGGTTTATATACAGAATAACAGATACCCCGGGGAGGGAGTTACAGACTGGAATCTAATCGAGGGGTTCGGGGTGGGGTTTATATACAGAATAGCAGATACCCCGGGAGGGAGTTACAGACTGGAATCTAATCGAGGGGTTCGGGGTGGGGTTTATATACAGAATAACAGATACCCCGGGGAGGGAGTTACAGACTGGAATCTAATCGAGGGGTTTGGGGGTGGTGTTTATATAAAGAATAACAGATACCCCGGGGAGGGAGTTACAGACTGGAATCTAATCGAGGGGTTCGGGGTGGGGTTTATGTACAGAATAACAGATACCCGGGGAGGGAGTTACAGACTGGAATCTAATCGAGGGGTTCGGGGTGGGGTTTATATACAGAATAACAGATACCCCGGGGAGGGAGTTACAGACGGGAATCTAATCGAGGGGTTTGGGGTGGGGTTTATATACAGAATAACAGATACCCCTGGAGGGAGTTACAGACTGGAATCTAATCGAGGGGTTCGGGTGGGGTTTATATACAGAATAACAGATACCTGCGAGGGAGTTACAGACTGGAATCTAATCGAGGGGTTCGGGGTGGGGTTTATATACAGAATAACAGATACCCCGGGGAGGGAGTTACAGACTGGAATCTAATCGAGGGGTTCGGGGTGGGGTTTATATACAGAATAACAGATACCCCGGGGAGGGAGTTACAGACTGGAATCTAATCGAGGGGTTCGGGGTGGGGTTTATATACAGAATAACAGATACCCCGGGGAGGGAGTTACAGACTGGAATCTAATCGAGGGGTTCGGGGTGGGGTTTATATACAGAATAACAGATACCCCTGGAGGGAGTTACAGACTGGAATCTAATCGAGGGGTTCGGGTGGGGTTTATATACAGAATAACAGATACCCCGGGAGGGAGTTACAGACTGGAATCTAATCGAGGCGTTCGGGGTGAGGTTTATATACAGAATAACAGATACCTGCGAGGGAGTTACAGACTGGAATCTAATCGAGGGGTTCGGGGTGGGGTTTATATACAGAATTACAGATACCCCGGGAGGGAGTTACAGACTGGAATCTAATCGAGGGGTTCGAGGTGGGGTTTATATACAGAATAACAGATACCCCGGGAGGGAGTTACAGACTGGAATCTAATCGAGTGGTTCGGGGTGGGGTTTAAATACAGAATAACAGATACCCCAGGGAGGGAGTTACAGACGGGAATCTAATCGAGGGGTTCGGGGTGGGGTTTATATACAGAATAACAGATACCCCGGGGAGGGAGTTACAGACAGGAATCTAATCGAGGGGTTCGGGGTGGGGTTTATATACAGAATAACAGATACCCCGGGGAGGGAGTTACAGACTGGAATCTAATCGAGGGGTTCGGGGTGGGGTTTATATACAGAATAACAGATACCCCGGGAGGGAGTTACAGACTGGAATCTAATCGAGGGGTTCGGGGTGGGGTTTATATACAGAATAACAGATACCCCGGGAGGGAGTTACAGACTGGAATCTAATCGAGGGGTTCGGGGTGGGGTTTATATACAGAATAACAGATACCCCGGGAGGGAGTTACAGACTGGAATCTAATCGAGGGGTTCAGGGTGGGGTTTATATACAGAATAACAGATACCCCGGGAGGGAGTTACAGACTGGAATCTAATCGAGGGGTTCGGGGTGGGGTTTATATACAGAATTACAGATACCCCGGGGAGGGAGTTACAGACTGGAATCTAATCGAGGGGTTCGGGGTGGGGTTTACAGACTGGAATCTAATCGAGGGGTTCGGGGGTGGGGTTTATATACAAAATAACAGATACCCCGGGAGGGAGTTACAGACTGGAATCTAATCGAGGGGTTCGGGGTGGGGCTTATATACAGAGTAACAGATACCCCGGGAGGGAGTTACAGAATGGAGTCTAATCGAGGGGTTCGGGGTGGGGTTTATATACAGAATAACAGATACCCCAGGGAGGGAGTTACAGACTGGAATCTAATCGAGGGGTTCGGGGTGGGGTTTATATGCAGAATAACAGATTACCCCGGGGAGGGGTTTACAGACTGGAATCTAATCGAGGTGTTTAGGGTGGGGTTTATATACAGAATAACAGATACCCCGGGGAGGGAGTTACAGACTGGAATCTAATCGAGGGGTTCGGGGTGGGGTTTATATACAGAATAACAGATACCCCGGGGAGGGAGTTACAGACTGGAATCTAATCGAGGGGTTCGGGGGTGGGGTTTATATACAGAATAACAGATACCCCGGGAGGGAGTTACAGACTGGAATCTAATCGAGGGGTTCGGGGTGGGGTTTATATACAGAGTAACAGATACCCCGGGAGGGAGTTACAGAATGGAGTCTAATCGAGGGGTTCGGGGTGGGGTTTATATACAGAATAACAGATAGCCCGGGGAGGGAGTTACAGACTGGAATCTAATCGAGGGGTTCGGGGTGGGGTTTATATACAGAATAACAGATACCCCGGGGAGGGAGTTACAGACTGGAATCTAATCGAGGGGTTCGGGGTGGGGTTTATATACAGAATAACAGATACCCCGGGGAGGGAGTTACAGACTGGAATCTAATCGAGGGGTTCGGGGTGGGGTTTATATACAGAATAACAGATTCCCCGGGAGGGAGTTACAGACTGGAATCTAATCGAAGGGTTCGGGTGGGGTTTATATACAGAATAACAGATTCCCCGGGAGGGAGTTACAGACTGGAATCTAATCGAGGGGTTCGGGGGTGGGGTTTATATACAGAATAACAGATACCCCGGGGAGGGAGTTACAGACTGGAATCTAATCGAGGGGTTCGGGGTGGGGTTTATATACATAACAACAGATACCCCGGGGAGGGAGTTACAGACTGGAATCTAATCGAGGGGTTCGGGGTGGGGTTTATATACAGAATAACAGATACCCCGGGGAGGGAGTTACAGACTGGAATCTAATCGAGGGGTTCGGGGTGGGGTTTATATACAGAATAACAGATAGCCCGGGGAGGGAGTTACAGACTGGAATCTAATCGAGGGGTTCGGGGTGGGGTTTATATACAGAATAACAGATACCCCGGGAGGGAGTTACAGACTGGAATCTAATCGAGGGGTTCGGGGTGGGGATTATATACAGAATAACAGATACCCCGGGGAGGGAGTTACAGACTGGAATCTAATCGAGGGGTTCGGGGTGGGGTTTATATACAGAATAACAGATACCCCGGGGAGGGAGTTACAGACTGGAATCTAATCGAGGGGTTCGGGGTGGGGTTTATATACAGAATAACAGATACCCCGGGGAGGGAGTTACAGACTGGAATCTAATCGAGGGGTTTGGGGGTGGTGTTTATATAAAGAATAACAGATACCCCGGGGAGGGAGTTACAGACTGGAATCTAATCGAGGGGTTCGGGGTGGGGTTTATGTACAGAATAACAGATACCCGGGGAGGGAGTTACAGACTGGAATCTAATCGAGGGGTTCGGGGTGGGGTTTATATACAGAATAACAGATACCCCGGGGAGGGAGTTACAGACGGGAATCTAATCGAGGGGTTTGGGGTGGGGTTTATATACAGAATAACAGATACCCCTGGAGGGAGTTACAGACTGGAATCTAATCGAGGGGTTCGGGTGGGGTTTATATACAGAATAACAGATACCTGCGAGGGAGTTACAGACTGGAATCTAATCGAGGGGTTCGGGGTGGGGTTTATATACAGAATAACAGATACCCCGGGGAGGGAGTTACAGACTGGAATCTAATCGAGGGGTTCGGGGTGGGGTTTATATACAGAATAACAGATACCCCGGGGAGGGAGTTACAGACTGGAATCTAATCGAGGGGTTCGGGGTGGGGTTTATATACAGAATAACAGATACCCCGGGGAGGGAGTTACAGACTGGAATCTAATCGAGGGGTTCGGGGTGGGGTTTATATACAGAATAACAGATACCCCTGGAGGGAGTTACAGACTGGAATCTAATCGAGGGGTTCGGGTGGGGTTTATATACAGAATAACAGATACCCCGGGAGGGAGTTACAGACTGGAATCTAATCGAGGCGTTCGGGGTGAGGTTTATATACAGAATAACAGATACCTGCGAGGGAGTTACAGACTGGAATCTAATCGAGGGGTTCGGGGTGGGGTTTATATACAGAATTACAGATACCCCGGGAGGGAGTTACAGACTGGAATCTAATCGAGGGGTTCGAGGTGGGGTTTATATACAGAATAACAGATACCCCGGGAGGGAGTTACAGACTGGAATCTAATCGAGTGGTTCGGGGTGGGGTTTAAATACAGAATAACAGATACCCCAGGGAGGGAGTTACAGACGGGAATCTAATCGAGGGGTTCGGGGTGGGGTTTATATACAGAATAACAGATACCCCGGGGAGGGAGTTACAGACAGGAATCTAATCGAGGGGTTCGGGGTGGGGTTTATATACAGAATAACAGATACCCCGGGGAGGGAGTTACAGACTGGAATCTAATCGAGGGGTTCGGGGTGGGGTTTATATACAGAATAACAGATACCCCGGGAGGGAGTTACAGACTGGAATCTAATCGAGGGGTTCGGGGTGGGGTTTATATACAGAATAACAGATACCCCGGGAGGGAGTTACAGACTGGAATCTAATCGAGGGGTTCGGGGTGGGGTTTATATACAGAATAACAGATACCCCGGGAGGGAGTTACAGACTGGAATCTAATCGAGGGGTTCAGGGTGGGGTTTATATACAGAATAACAGATACCCCGGGAGGGAGTTACAGACTGGAATCTAATCGAGGGGTTCGGGGTGGGGTTTATATACAGAATTACAGATACCCCGGGGAGGGAGTTACAGACTGGAATCTAATCGAGGGGTTCGGGGTGGGGTTTACAGACTGGAATCTAATCGAGGGGTTCGGGGGTGGGGTTTATATACAAAATAACAGATACCCCGGGAGGGAGTTACAGACTGGAATCTAATCGAGGGGTTCGGGGTGGGGCTTATATACAGAGTAACAGATACCCCGGGAGGGAGTTACAGAATGGAGTCTAATCGAGGGGTTCGGGGTGGGGTTTATATACAGAATAACAGATACCCCAGGGAGGGAGTTACAGACTGGAATCTAATCGAGGGGTTCGGGGTGGGGTTTATATGCAGAATAACAGATTACCCCGGGGAGGGGTTTACAGACTGGAATCTAATCGAGGTGTTTAGGGTGGGGTTTATATACAGAATAACAGATACCCCGGGGAGGGAGTTACAGACTGGAATCTAATCGAGGGGTTCGGGGTGGGGTTTATATACAGAATAACAGATACCCCGGGGAGGGAGTTACAGACTGGAATCTAATCGAGGGGTTCGGGGGTGGGGTTTATATACAGAATAACAGATACCCCGGGAGGGAGTTACAGACTGGAATCTAATCGAGGGGTTCGGGGTGGGGTTTATATACAGAGTAACAGATACCCCGGGAGGGAGTTACAGAATGGAGTCTAATCGAGGGGTTCGGGGTGGGGTTTATATACAGAATAACAGATAGCCCGGGGAGGGAGTTACAGACTGGAATCTAATCGAGGGGTTCGGGGTGGGGTTTATATACAGAATAACAGATACCCCGGGGAGGGAGTTACAGACTGGAATCTAATCGAGGGGTTCGGGGTGGGGTTTATATACAGAATAACAGATACCCCGGGGAGGGAGTTACAGACTGGAATCTAATCGAGGGGTTCGGGGTGGGGTTTATATACAGAATAACAGATTCCCCGGGAGGGAGTTACAGACTGGAATCTAATCGAAGGGTTCGGGTGGGGTTTATATACAGAATAACAGATTCCCCGGGAGGGAGTTACAGACTGGAATCTAATCGAGGGGTTCGGGGTGGGGTTTATATACAGAATAACAGATACCCCCGGGAGGGAGTTACAGACTGGAATCTAATCGAGGGGTTCGGGGTGGGGTTTATATACAGAATAACAGATACCCCGGGGAGGGAGTTACAGACTGGAATCTAATCGAGGGGTTCGGGGGTGGGGTTTATATACAGAATAACAGATACCCCGGGGAGGGAGTTACAGACTGGAATCTAATCGAGGGGTTCGGGGTGGGGTTTATATACATAACAACAGATACCCCGGGGAGGGAGTTACAGACTGGAATCTAATCGAGGGGTTCGGGGTGGGGTTTATATACAGAATAACAGATACCCCGGGGAGGGAGTTACAGACTGGAATCTAATCGAGGGGTTCGGGGTGCGGTTTATATACAGAATAACAGATAGCCCGGGGAGGGAGTTACAGACTGGAATCTAATCGAGGGGTTCGGGGTGGGGTTTATATACAGAATAACAGATACCCCGGGGAGGGAGTTACAGACTGGAATCTAATCGAGGGGTTCGGGGTGGGGTTTATATACAGAATAACAGATACCCCGGGGAGGGAGTTACAGACTGGAATCTAATCGAGGGGTTCGGGGTGGGGTTTATATACAGAATAGCAGATACCCCGGGAGGGAGTTACAGACTGGAATCTAATCGAGGGGTTCGGGGTGGGGTTTATATACAGAATAACAGATACCCCGGGGAGGGAGTTACAGACTGGAATCTAATCGAGGGGTTTGGGGGTGGTGTTTATATAAAGAATAACAGATACCCCGGGGAGGGAGTTACAGACTGGAATCTAATCGAGGGGTTCGGGGTGGGGTTTATATACAGAATAACAGATACCCCGGGGAGGGAGTTACAGACTGGAATCTAATCGAGTGGTTCGGGGTGGGGTTTATATACAGAATAACAGATACCTGCGAGGGAGTTACAGACTGGAATCTAATCGAGGGGCTCGGGGTGGGGTTTATATACAGAATAACAGATACCCCGGGGAGGGAGTTACAGACTGGAATCTAATCGAGAGGTTCGGGGTGGGGTTTATATACAGAATAACAGATACCCCTGGAGGGAGTTACAGACTGGAATCTAATCGAGGGGTTCGGGGTGGGGTTTATATACAGAGTAACAGATACCCCGGGAGGGAGTTACAGAATGGAGTCGAATCGAGGGGTTCGGGGTGGGGTTTATATACAGAATAACAGATACCCCGGGAGGGAGTTACAGACTGGAATCTAATCGAGGCGTTCGGGGTGGGGTTTATATACAGAATAACAGATACCTGCGAGGGAGTTACAGACTGGAATCTAATCGAGGGGTTCGGGGTGGGGTTTATATACAGAATAACAGATACCCCGGGAGGGAGTTACAGACAGGAATCTAATCGAGGGGTTCGAGGTGGGGTTTATATACAGAATAACAGATACCCCGGGAGGGAGTTACAGACTGGAATCTAATCGAGTGGTTCGGGGTGGGGTTTATATACAGAATAACAGATACCCCAGGGAGGGAGTTACAGACGGGAATCTAATCGAGGGGTTCGGGGTGGGGTTTATATACAGAATAACAGATACCCCGGGGAGGGAGTTACAGACTGGAATCTAATCGAGGGGTTCGGGGTGGGGTTTATATACAGAATAACAGATACCCCGGGGAGGGAGTTACAGACTGGAATCTAATCGAGGGGTTCGGGGTGGGGTTTATATACAGAATAACAGATACCCCGGGAGGGAGTTACAGACTGGAATCTAATCGAGGGGTTCGGGGTGGGGTTTATATACAGAATAACAGATACCCCGGGAGGGAGTTACAGACTGGAATCTAATCGAGGGGTTCGGGGTGGGGTTTATATACAGAATAACAGATACCCCGGGAGGGAGTTACAGACTGGAATCTAATCGAGGGGTTCAGGGTGGGGTTTATATACAGAATAACAGATACCCCGGGAGGGAGTTACAGACTGGAATCTAATCGAGGGGTTCGGGGTGGGGTTTATATACAGAATTACAGATACCCCGGGGAGGGAGTTACAGACTGGAATCTAATCGAGGGGTTCGGGGTGGGGTTTACAGACTGGAATCTAATCGAGGGGTTCGGGGGTGGGGTTTATATACAAAATAACAGATACCCCGGGAGGGAGTTACAGACTGGAATCTAATCGAGGGGTTCGGGGTGGGGCTTATATACAGAGTAACAGATACCCCGGGAGGGAGTTACAGACTGGAATCTAATCGAGGTGTTTAGGGTGGGGTTTATATACAGAATAACAGATACCCCGGGGAGGGAGTTACAGACTGGAATCTAATCGAGGGGTTCGGGGTGGGGTTTATATACAGAATAACAGATACCCCGGGGAGGGAGTTACAGACTGGAATCTAATCGAGGGGTTCGGGGGTGGGGTTTATATACAGAATAACAGATACCCCGGGAGGGAGTTACAGACTGGAATCTAATCGAGGGGTTCGGGGTGGGGTTTATATACAGAGTAACAGATACCCCGGGAGGGAGTTACAGAATGGAGTCTAATCGAGGGGTTCGGGGTGGGGTTTATATACAGAATAACAGATAGCCCGGGGAGGGAGTTACAGACTGGAATCTAATCGAGGGGTTCGGGGTGGGGTTTATATACAGAATAACAGATACCCCGGGGAGGGAGTTACAGACTGGAATCTAATCGAGGGGTTCGGGGTGGGGTTTATATACAGAATAACAGATACCCCGGGGAGGGAGTTACAGACTGGAATCTAATCGAGGGGTTCGGGGTGGGGTTTATATACAGAATAACAGATTCCCCGGGAGGGAGTTACAGACTGGAATCTAATCGAAGGGTTCGGGTGGGGTTTATATACAGAATAACAGATTCCCCGGGAGGGAGTTACAGACTGGAATCTAATCGAGGGGTTCGGGGTGGGGTTTATATACAGAATAACAGATACCCCCGGGAGGGAGTTACAGACTGGAATCTAATCGAGGGGTTCGGGGTGGGGTTTATATACAGAATAACAGATACCCCGGGGAGGGAGTTACAGACTGGAATCTAATCGAGGGGTTCGGGGGTGGGGTTTATATACAGAATAACAGATACCCCGGGGAGGGAGTTACAGACTGGAATCTAATCGAGGGGTTCGGGGTGGGGTTTATATACATAACAACAGATACCCCGGGGAGGGAGTTACAGACTGGAATCTAATCGAGGGGTTCGGGGTGGGGTTTATATACAGAATAACAGATACCCCGGGGAGGGAGTTACAGACTGGAATCTAATCGAGGGGTTCGGGGTGGGGTTTATATACAGAATAACAGATAGCCCGGGGAGGGAGTTACAGACTGGAATCTAATCGAGGGGTTCGGGGTGGGGTTTATATACAGAATAACAGATACCCCGGGGAGGGAGTTACAGACTGGAATCTAATCGAGGGGTTCGGGGTGGGGTTTATATACAGAATAACAGATACCCCGGGGAGGGAGTTACAGACTGGAATCTAATCGAGGGGTTCGGGGTGGGGTTTATATACAGAATAACAGATACCCGGGGAGGGAGTTACAGACTGGAATCTAATCGAGGGGTTTGGGGGTGGTGTTTATTTAAAGAATAACAGATTCCCCGGGGAGGGAGTTACAGACTGGAATCTAATCGAGTGGTTCGGGGTGGGGTTTATATACAGAATAACAGATACCCCGGGGAGGGAGTTACAGACTGGAATCTAATCGAGGGGTTCGGGGTGGGGTTTATATACAGAATAACAGATACCTGCGAGGGAGTTACAGACTGGAATCTAATCGGGGGGTTCGGGGGGTGTGGTTTATATACAGAATAACAGATACCCCGGGGAGGGAGTTACAGACTGGAATCTAATCGAGGGGTTCGGGTGGGGTTTATATACAGAATAACAGATACCCCGGGAGGGAGTTACAGACTGGAATCTAATCGAGGCGTTCGGGGTGGGGTTTATATACAGAATAACAGATACCTGCGAGGGAGTTACAGACTGGAATCTAATCGAGGGGTTCGGGGTGGGGTTTATATACAGAATAACAGATACCCCGGGAGGGAGTTACAGACTGGAATCTAATCGAGGGGTTCGAGGTGGGGTTTATATACAGAATAACAGATACCCCGGGAGGGAGTTACAGACTGGAATCTAATCGAGTGGTTCGGGGTGGGGTTTATATACAGAATAACAGATACCCCAGGGAGGGAGTTACAGACGGGAATCTAATCGAGGGGTTCGGGGTGGGGTTTATATACAGAATAACAGATACCCCGGGGAGGGAGTTACAGACTGGAATCTAATCGAGGGGTTCGGGGTGGGGTTTATATACAGAATAACAGATACCCCGGGGAGGGAGTTACAGACTGGAATCTAATCGAGGGGTTCGGGGTGGGGTTTATATACAGAATAACAGATACCCCGGGAGGGAGTTACAGACTGGAATCTAATCGAGGGGTTCGGGGTGGGGTTTATATACAGAATAACAGATACCCCGGGAGGGAGTTACAGACTGGAATCTAATCGAGGGGTTCAGGGTGGGGTTTATATACAGAATAACAGATACCCCGGGAGGGAGTTACAGACTGGAATCTAATCGAGGGGTTCGGCGTGGGGTTTATATACAGAATTACAGATACCCCGGGGAGGGAGTTACAGACTGGAATCTAATCGAGGGGTTCGGGGTCGGGTTTACAGACTGGAATCTAATCGAGGGGTTCGGGGGTGGGGTTTATATACAAAATAACAGATACCCCGGGAGGGAGTTACAGACTGGAATCTAATCGAGGGGTTCGGGGTGGGGCTTATATACAGAATAACAGATACCCCGGGAGGGAGTTACAGAATGGAGTCTAATCGAGGGGTTCGGGGTGGGGTTTATATACAGAATAACAGATACCCCAGGGAGGGAGTTACAGACTGGAATCTAATCGAGGGGTTCGGGGTGGGGTTTATATGCAGAATAACAGATTACCCCGGGGAGGGGTTTACAGACTGGAATCTAATCGAGGTGTTTAGGGTGGGGTTTATATACAGAATAACAGATACCCCGGGGAGGGAGTTACAGACTGGAATCTAATCGAGGGGTTCGGGGTGGGGTTTATATACAGAATAACAGATACCCCGGGGAGGGAGTTACAGACTGGAATCTAATCGAGGGGTTCGGGGGTGGGGTTTATATACAGAATAACAGATACCCCGGGAGGGAGTTACAGACTGGAATCTAATCGAGGGGTTCGGGGTGGGGTTTATATACAGAATAACAGATACCCCGGGGAGGGAGTTACAGACTGGAATCTAATCGAGGGGTTCAGTGTGGGGTTTATATACAGAATAACAGATACCCCGGGGAGGGAGTTACAGACTGGAATCTAATCGAGGGGTTCGGGGTGGGGTTTATGTACAGAATAACAGATACCCCGGGAAGGAGTTACAGACTGGAATTTAATCGAGGGGTTCGGGGTGGGGTTTATATACAGAATAACAGATACCCCGGGGAGGGAGTTACAGACTGGAATCTAATCGAGGGGTTCGGGGTGGGGTTTATATACAGAATAACAGATACCCTGGGTAGGGAGTTACAGACTGGAATCTAATCGAGGGGTTCAGGGTGGGGTTTATATACAGAATAACAGATACCCCGGGGAGGGAGGTACAGACTGGAATCTAATCGAGGGGTTCGGGGTGGGGTTTATATACAGAATAACAGATACCCCGGGAGGGAGTTACAGAATGGAATCTAATCGAGGGGTTCGGGGTGGGGTTTATATACCGAATAACAGATAACCCGGGGAGGGAGTTACAGACTGGAATCTAATCGAGGGGTTCGGGGTGGGGTTTATATACAGAATAACAGATACCCCGGGGAGGGAGTTACAGACTGGAATCTAATCGAGGGGTTCGGGGTGGGGTTTATATACAGAATTACAGATACCTGCGAGGGAGTTACAGACTGGAATCTAATCGAGGGGCTCGGGGTGGGGTTTATATACAGAATAACAGATACCCCGGGGAGGGAGTTACAGACTGGAATCTAATCGAGGGGTTCGGGGTGGGGTTTATATACAGAATAACAGATACCCCTGGAGGGAGTTACGGACTGGAATCTAATCGAGGGGTTCAGGGTGGGGTTTATATACAGAATAACAGATTCCCTGGGAGGGAGTTACAGACTGGAATCTAATCGAGGGGTTCGGGGTGGGGTTTATATACAGAATAACAGATACCCCGGGAGGGAGTTACAGACTGGAATCTAATCGAGAGGTTCGGGGTGGGGTTTATATACAGAATAACAGATACCCCGGGAGGGAGTTACAGACTGGAATCTAATCGAGAGGTTCGGGGTGGGGTTTATATACAGAATAACAGATACCCCGGGGAGGGAGTTACAGACTGGAATCTAATCGAGGGGTTCGGGGTGGGGTTTATATACAGAATAACAGATACCCCGGGAGGGAGTTACAGACTGGAATCTAATCGAGGGGTTCGGGGTGGGGTTTACATACAGAATAACAGATACCCCGGGAGGGAGTTACAAACTGGAATCTAATCGAGGGGTTCGGGGTGGGGTTTATATACAGAATAACAGATACCCCGGGGAGGGAGTTACAGACTGGAATCTAATCGAGGGGCTCGGAGTGGGGTTTATATACAGAATAACAGATACCCCGGGGAGGGAGTTACAGACTGGAATCTAATCGAGGAGTTCGGGGTGGGGTTTATATATAGAATAACAGATACCCCGTGGAGGGAGTTACAGACTGGAATCTAATCGAGGGGTTCGGGGTGGGGTTTATATACAGAATAACAGATACCCCGGGAGGGAGTTACAATCTGGAATCTAATCGAGGGGTTCGGGGTGGGGTTTATATACAGAATAACAGATACCCCGGGAGGGAGTTACAGACTGGAATCTAATCGAGGGGTTCGGGGTGGGGTTTATATACAGAATAACAGATACCCCGGGGAGGGAGTTACAGACTGGAATCTAATCGAGGGGTTCGGGGTGGGGTTTATATACAGAATAGCAGATACCCCGGGAGGGAGTTACAGACTGGAATCTAATCGAGGGGTTCGGGGTGGGGTTTATATACAGAATAACAGATACCCCGGGGAGGGAGTTACAGACTGGAATCTAATCGAGGGGTTTGGGGGTGGTGTTTATATAAAGAATAACAGATACCCCGGGGAGGGAGTTACAGACTGGAATCTAATCGAGGGGTTCGGGGTGGGGTTTATGTACAGAATAACAGATACCCGGGGAGGGAGTTACAGACTGGAATCTAATCGAGGGGTTCGGGGTGGGGTTTATATACAGAATAACAGATACCCCGGGGAGGGAGTTACAGACGGGAATCTAATCGAGGGGTTTGGGGTGGGGTTTATATACAGAATAACAGATACCCCTGGAGGGAGTTACAGACTGGAATCTAATCGAGGGGTTCGGGTGGGGTTTATATACAGAATAACAGATACCTGCGAGGGAGTTACAGACTGGAATCTAATGGAGGGGTTTGGGGGTGGTGTTTATTTAAAGAATAACAGATACCCCGGGAGGGAGTTACAGACTGGAATCTAATCGAGGGGTTTGGGGGTGGTGTTTATATACAGAATAACAGATACCCCGGGGAGGGAGTTACAGACTGGAATCTAATCGAGGGGTTCGGGGTGGGGTTTATATACAGAATAACAGATACCTGCGAGGGAGTTACAGACTGGAATCTAATCGAGGGGCTCGGGGTGGGGTTTATATACAGAATAACAGATACCCCGGGGAGGGAGTTACAGACTGGAATCTAATCGAGAGGTTCGGGGTGGGGTTTATATACAGAATAACAGATACCCCGGGGAGGGTGTTACAGACTGGAATCTAATCGAGGGGTTCGGGGTGGGGATTATATACAGAATAACAGATACCCCGGGGAGGGAGTTACAGACTGGAATCTAATCGAGGGGCTCGGAGTGGGGTTTATATACAGAATAACAGATACCCCGGGAGGGAGTTACAGACTGGAATCTAATCGAGGGGTTCGGGGTGGGGTTTATATACAGAATAACAGATACCTGCGAGGGAGTTACAGACTGGAATCTAATCGAGGGGCTCGGGGTGGGGTTTATATACAGAATAACAGATACCCCGGGGAGGGAGTTACAGACTGGAATCTAATCGAGAGGTTCGGGGTGGGGTTTATATACAGAATAACAGATACCCCTGGAGGGAGTTACAGACTGGAATCTAATCGAGGGGTTCGGGTGGGGTTTATATACAGAATAACAGATACCCCGGGAGGGAGTTACAGACTGGAATCTAATCGAGGCGTTCGGGGTGGGGTTTATATACAGAATAACAGATACCCCTGGAGGGAGTTACAGACTGGAATCTAATCGAGGGGTTCGGGGTGGGGTTTATATACAGAATAACAGATACCCCGGGAGGGAGTTACAGACTGGAATCTAATCGAGGGGTTCGAGGTGGGGTTTATATACAGAATAACAGATACCCCGGGAGGGAGTTACAGACTGGAATCTAATCGAGTGGTTCGGGGTGGGGTTTATATACAGAATAACAGATACCCCAGGGAGGGAGTTACAGACGGGAATCTAATCGAGGGGTTCGGGGTGGGGTTTATATACAGAATAACAGATACCCCGGGGAGGGAGTTACAGACTGGAATCTAATCGAGGGGTTCGGGGTGGGGTTTATATACAGAATAACAGATACCCCGGGGAGGGAGTTACAGACTGGAATCTAATCGAGGGGTTCGGGGTGGGGTTTATATACAGAATAACAGATACCCCGGGAGGGAGTTACAGACTGGAATCTAATCGAGGGGTTCGGGGTGGGGTTTATATACAGAATAACAGATACCCCGGGAGGGAGTTACAGACTGGAATCTAATCGAGGGGTTCGGGGTGGGGTTTATATACAGAATAACAGATACCCCGGGAGGGAGTTACAGACTGGAATCTAATCGAGGGGTTCAGGGTGGGGTTTATATACAGAATAACAGATACCCCGGGAGGGAGTTACAGACTGGAATCTAATCGAGGGGTTCGGGGTGGGGTTTATATACAGAATTACAGATACCCCGGGGAGGGAGTTACAGACTGGAATCTAATCGAGGGGTTCGGGGTGGGGTTTACAGACTGGAATCTAATCGAGGGGTTCGGGGGTGGGGTTTATATACAAAATAACAGATACCCCGGGAGGGAGTTACAGACTGGAATCTAATCGAGGGGTTCGGGGTGGGGCTTATATACAGAGTAACAGATACCCCGGGAGGGAGTTACAGAATGGAGTCTAATCGAGGGGTTCGGGGTGGGGTTTATATACAGAATAACAGATACCCCAGGGAGGGAGTTACAGACTGGAATCTAATCGAGGGGTTCGGGGTGGGGTTTATATGCAGAATAACAGATTACCCCGGGGAGGGGTTTACAGACTGGAATCTAATCGAGGTGTTTAGGGTGGGGTTTATATACAGAATAACAGATACCCCGGGGAGGGAGTTACAGACTGGAATCTAATCGAGGGGTTCGGGGTGGGGTTTATATACAGAATAACAGATACCCCGGGGAGGGAGTTACAGACTGGAATCTAATCGAGGGGTTCGGGGGTGGGGTTTATATACAGAATAACAGATACCCCGGGAGGGAGTTACAGACTGGAATCTAATCGAGGGGTTCGGGGTGGGGTTTATATACAGAGTAACAGATACCCCGGGAGGGAGTTACAGAATGGAGTCTAATCGAGGGGTTCGGGGTGGGGTTTATATACAGAATAACAGATAGCCCGGGGAGGGAGTTACAGACTGGAATCTAATCGAGGGGTTCGGGGTGGGGTTTATATACAGAATAACAGATACCCCGGGGAGGGAGTTACAGACTGGAATCTAATCGAGGGGTTCGGGGTGGGGTTTATATACAGAATAACAGATACCCCGGGGAGGGAGTTACTGACTGGAATCTAATCGAGGGGTTCGGGGTGGGGTTTATATACAGAATAACAGATTCCCCGGGAGGGAGTTACAGACTGGAATCTAATCGAAGGGTTCGGGTGGGGTTTATATACAGAATAACAGATTCCCCGGGAGGGAGTTACAGACTGGAATCTAATCGAGGGGTTCGGGGTGGGGTTTATATACAGAATAACAGATACCCCCGGGAGGGAGTTACAGACTGGAATCTAATCGAGGGGTTCGGGGTGGGGTTTATATACAGAATAACAGATACCCCGGGGAGGGAGTTACAGACTGGAATCTAATCGAGGGGTTCGGGGGTGGGGTTTATATACAGAATAACAGATACCCCGGGGAGGGAGTTACAGACTGGAATCTAATCGAGGGGTTCGGGGTGGGGTTTATATACATAACAACAGATACCCCGGGGAGGGAGTTACAGACTGGAATCTAATCGAGGGGTTCGGGGTGGGGTTTATATACAGAATAACAGATACCCCGGGGAGGGAGTTACAGACGGGAATCTAATCGAGGGGTTTGGGGTGGGGTTTATATACAGAATAACAGATACCCCTGGAGGGAGTTACAGACTGGAATCTAATCGAGGGGTTCGGGTGGGGTTTATATACAGAATAACAGATACCTGCGAGGGAGTTACAGACTGGAATCTAATCGAGGGGTTTGGGGGTGGTGTTTATTTAAAGAATAACAGATACCCCGGGGAGGGAGTTACAGACTGGAATCTAATCGAGAGGTTCGGGGTGGGGTTTATATACAGAATAACAGATACCCCTGGAGGGAGTTACAGACTGGAATCTAATCGAGGGGGTCGGGTGGGGTTTATATACAGAATAACTGATACCCCGGGGAGTGAGTTACAGACTGGAATCTAATCGAGGGGTTCGGGGTGGGGTTTATATACAGAATTACAGATACCCCGGGAGGGAGTTACAGACTGGAATCTAATCGAGGCGTTCGGGGTGGGGTTTATATACAGAATAACAGATACCTGCGAGGGAGTTACAGACTGGAATCTAATCGAGGGGTTCGGGGTGGGGTTTATATACAGAATAACAGATACCCCGGGGAGGGAGTTACAGACTGGAATCTAATCGAGGGGTTCGGGGTGGGGTTTATATACAGAATAACAGATACCCCGGGGTGGGAGTTACAGACTGGAATCTAATCGAGGGGTTCGGGGTGGGGTTTATATACAGAATAACAGATACCCCGGGGAGGGAGTTACAGACTGGAATCTAATCGAGGGGTTCGAGGTGGGGTTTATATACAGAATAACAGATACCCCGGGAGGGAGTTACAGACTGGAATCTAATCGAGTGGTTCGGGGTGGGGTTTATATACAGAATAACAGATACCCCAGGGAGGGAGTTACAGACGGGAATCTAATCGAGGGGTTCGGGGTGGGGTTTATATACAGAATAACAGATACCCCGGGGAGGGAGTTACAGACTGGAATCTAATCGAGGGGTTCGGGGTGGGGTTTATATACAGAATAACAGATACCCCGGGGAGGGAGTTACAGACTGGAATCTAATCGAGGGGTTCGGGGTGGGGTTTATATACAGAATAACAGATACCCCGGGAGGGAGTTACAGACTGGAATCTAATCGAGGGGTTCAGGGTGGGGTTTATATACAGAATAACAGATACCCCGGGAGGGAGTTACAGACTGGAATCTAATCGAGGGGTTCGGGGTGGGGTTTATATACAGAATTACAGATACCCCGGGGAGGGAGTTACAGACTGGAATCTAATCGAGGGGTTCGGGGAGGGGTTTATATACAGAATAACAGATACCCCGGGGAGGGAGTTACAGACTGGAATCTAATCGAGGGGTTCGGGGTGGGGTTTACAGACTGGAATCTAATCGAGGGGTTCGGGGGTGGGGTTTATATACAAAATAACAGATACCCCGGGAGGGAGTTACAGACTGGAATCTAATCGAGGGGTTCGGGGTGGGGCTTATATACAGAATAACAGATACCCCGGGAGGGAGTTACAGAATGGAGTCTAATCGAGGGGTTCGGGGTGGGGTTTATATACAGAATAACAGATACCCCAGGGAGGGAGTTACAGACTGGAATCTAATCGAGGGGTTCGGGGTGGGGTTTATATGCAGAATAACAGATTACCCCGGGGAGGGGTTTACAGACTGGAATCTAATCGAGGTGTTTAGGGTGGGGTTTATATACAGAATAACAGATACCCCGGGGAGGGAGTTACAGACTGGAATCTAATCGAGGGGTTCGGGGTGGGGTTTATATACAGAATAACAGATACCCCGGGGAGGGAGTTACAGACTGGAATCTAATCGAGGGGTTCGGGGGTGGGGTTTATATACAGAATAACAGATACCCCGGGAGGGAGTTACAGACTGGAATCTAATCGAGGGGTTCGGGGTGGGGTTTATATACAGAATAACAGATACCCCGGGGAGGGAGTTACAGACTGGAATCTAATCGAGGGGTTCGGTGTGGGGTTTATATACAGAATAACAGATACCCCGGGGAGGGAGTTACAGACTGGAATCTAATCGAGGGGTTCGGGGTGGTGTTTATATAAAGAATAACAGATACCCCGGGGAGGGAGTTACAGACTGGAATCTAATCGAGGGGTTCGGGGTGGGGTTTATGTACAGAATAACAGATACCCCGGGAAGGAGTTACAGACTGGAATTTAATCGAGGGGTTCGGGGTGGGGTTTATATACAGAATAACAGATACCCCGGGGAGGGAGTTACAGACTGGAATCTAATCGAGGGGTTCGGGGTGGGGTTTATATACAGAATAACAGATACCCCGGGGAGGGAGTTACAGACTGGAATCTAATCGAGGGGTTCGGGGGTGGGGTTTATATACAGAATAACAGATACCCCGGGAGGGAGTTACAGACTGGAATCTAATCGAGGGGTTCGGGGTGGGGTTTATATACAGAGTAACAGATACCCCGGGAGGGAGTTACAGAATGGAGTCTAATCGAGGGGTTCGGGGTGGGGTTTATATACAGAATAACAGATAGCCCGGGGAGGGAGTTACAGACTGGAATCTAATCGAGGGGTTCGGGGTGGGGTTTATATACAGAATAACAGATACCCCGGGGAGGGAGTTACAGACTGGAATCTAATCGAGGGGTTCGGGGTGGGGTTTATATACAGAATAACAGATACCCCGGGGAGGGAGTTACAGACTGGAATCTAATCGAGGGGTTCGGGGTGGGGTTTATATACAGAATAACAGATTCCCCGGGAGGGAGTTACAGACTGGAATCTAATCGAAGGGTTCGGGTGGGGTTTATATACAGAATAACAGATTCCCCGGGAGGGAGTTACAGACTGGAATCTAATCGAGGGGTTCGGGGTGGGGTTTATATACAGAATAACAGATACCCCCGGGAGGGAGTTACAGACTGGAATCTAATCGAGGGGTTCGGGGTGGGGTTTATATACAGAATAACAGATACCCCGGGGAGGGAGTTACAGACTGGAATCTAATCGAGGGGTTCGGGGGTGGGGTTTATATACAGAATAACAGATACCCCGGGGAGGGAGTTACAGACTGGAATCTAATCGAGGGGTTCGGGGTGGGGTTTATATACATAACAACAGATACCCCGGGGAGGGAGTTACAGACTGGAATCTAATCGAGGGGTTCGGGGTGGGGTTTATATACAGAATAACAGATACCCCGGGGAGGGAGTTACAGACTGGAATCTAATCGAGGGGTTCGGGGTGGGGTTTATATACAGAATAACAGATAGCCCGGGGAGGGAGTTACAGACTGGAATCTAATCGAGGGGTTCGGGGTGGGGTTTATATACAGAATAACAGATACCCCGGGGAGGGAGGTACAGACTGGAATCTAATCGAGGGGTTCGGGGTGGGGTTTATATACAGAATAACAGATACCCCGGGGAGGGAGTTACAGACTGGAATCTAATCGAGGGGTTCGGGGTGGGGTTTATATACAGAATAGCAGATACCCCGGGAGGGAGTTACAGACTGGAATCTAATCGAGGGGTTCGGGGTGGGGTTTATATACAGAATAACAGATACCCCAGGGAGGGAGTTACAGACTGGAATCTAATCGAGGGGTTTGGGGGTGGTGTTTATATAAAGAATAACAGATACCCCGGGGAGGGAGTTACAGACTGGAATCTAATCGAGGGGTTCGGAGTGGGGTTTATGTACAGAATAACAGATACCCGGGGAGGGAGTTACAGACTGGAATCTAATCGAGGGGTTCGGGGTGGGGTTTATATACAGAATAACAGATACCCCGGGGAGGGAGTTACAGACGGGAATCTAATCGAGGGGTTTGGGGTGGGGTTTATATACAGAATAACAGATACCCCTGGAGGGAGTTACAGACTGGAATCTAATCGAGGGGTTCGGGTGGGGTTTATATACAGAATAACAGATACCCCGGGGAGGGAGTTACAGACTGGAATCTAATCGAGGGGTTTGGGGGTGGTGTTTATTCAAAGAATAACAGATACCCCGGGGAGGGAGTTACAGACTGGAATCTAATCGAGGGGTTCGGGGTGGGGTTTATATACAGAATAACAGATACCCGGGGAGGGAGTTACAGACTGGAATCTAATCGAGGGGTTCGGGGTGGGGTTTATATACAGAATAACAGATACCCGGGGAGGGAGTTACAGACTGGAATCTAATCGAGGGGATCGGGGTGGGGTTTATATACAGAATAACAGATACCCGGGGAGGGAGTTACAGACTGGAATCTAATCGAGGGGTTCGGTGTGGGGTTTATATACAGAATAACAGATACCCCGGGGAGGGAGTTACAGACTGGAATCTAATCGAGAGGTTCGGGGTGGGGTTTATATACAGAATAACAGATACCCCTGGAGGGAGTTACAGACTGGAATCTAATCGAGGGGTTCGGGTGGGGTTTATATACAGAATAACTGATACCCCGGGAGGGAGTTACAGACTGGAATCTAATCGAGGCGTTCGGGGTGGGGTTTATATACAGAATAACAGATACCTGCGAGGGAGTTACAGACTGGAATCTAATCGAGGGGTTCGGGGTGGGGTTTATATACAGAATAACAGATACCCCGGGAGGGAGTTACAGACTGGAATCTAATCGAGGGGTTCGAGGTGGGGTTTATATACAGAATAACAGATACCCCGGGAGGGAGTTACAGACTGGAATCTAATCGAGTGGTTCGGGGTGGGGTTTATATACAGAATAACAGATACCCCAGGGAGGGAGTTACAGACGGGAATCTAATCGAGGGGTTCGGGGTGGGGTTTATATACAGAATAACAGATACCCCGGGGAGGGAGTTACAGACTGGAATCTAATCGAGGGGTTCGGGGTGGGGTTTATATACAGAATAACAGATACCCCGGGGAGGGAGTTACAGACTGGAATCTAATCGAGGGGTTCGGGGTGGGGTTTATATACAGAATAACAGATACCCCGGGAGGGAGTTACAGACTGGAATCTAATCGAGGGGTTCGGGGTGGGGTTTATATACAGAATAACAGATACCCCGGGAGGGAGTTACAGACTGGAATCTAATCGAGGGGTTCAGGGTGGGGTTTATATACAGAATAACAGATACCCCGGGAGGGAGTTACAGACTGGAATCTAATCGAGGGGTTCGGGGTGGGGTTTATATACAGAATTACAGATACCCCGGGGAGGGAGTTACAGACTGGAATCTAATCGAGGGGTTCGGGGTGGGGTTTACAGACTGGAATCTAATCGAGGGGTTCGGGGGTGGGGTTTATATACAAAATAACAGATACCCCGGGAGGGAGTTACAGACTGGAATCTAATCGAGGGGTTCGGGGTGGGGCTTATATACAGAATAACAGATACCCCGGGAGGGAGTTACAGAATGGAGTCTAATCGAGGGGTTCGGGGTGGGGTTTATATACAGAATAACAGATACCCCAGGGAGGGAGTTACAGACTGGAATCTAATCGAGGGGTTCGGGGTGGGGTTTATATGCAGAATAACAGATTACCCCGGGGAGGGGTTTACAGACTGGAATCTAATCGAGGTGTTTAGGGTGGGGTTTATATACAGAATAACAGATACCCCGGGGAGGGAGTTACAGACTGGAATCTAATCGAGGGGTTCGGGGTGGGGTTTATATACAGAATAACAGATACCCCGGGGAGGGAGTTACAGACTGGAATCTAATCGAGGGGTTCGGGGGTGGGGTTTATATACAGAATAACAGATACCCCGGGAGGGAGTTACAGACTGGAATCTAATCGAGGGGTTCGGGGTGGGGTTTATATACAGAATAACAGATACCCCGGGGAGGGAGTTACAGACTGGAATCTAATCGAGGGGTTCGGTGTGGGGTTTATATACAGAATAACAGATACCCCGGGGAGGGAGTTACAGACTGGAATCTAATCGAGGGGTTCGGGGTGGTGTTTATATAAAGAATAACAGATACCCCGGGGAGGGAGTTACAGACTGGAATCTAATCGAGGGGTTCGGGGTGGGGTTTATGTACAGAATAACAGATACCCCGGGAAGGAGTTACAGACTGGAATTTAATCGAGGGGTTCGGGGTGGGGTTTATATACAGAATAACAGATACCCCGGGGAGGGAGTTACAGACTGGAATCTAATCGAGGGGTTCGGGGTGGGGTTTATATACAGAATAACAGATACCCTGGGTAGGGAGTTACAGACTGGAATCTAATCGAGGGGTTCAGGGTGGGGTTTATATACAGAATAACAGATACCCCGGGAGGGAGTTACAGACTGGAATCTAATCGAGGGGTTCGGGGTGGGGTTTATATATAGAATAACAGATACCCCGGGGAGGGAGGTACAGACTGGAATCTAATCGAGGGGTTCGGGGTGGGGTTTATATACAGAATAACAGATACCCCGGGAGGGAGTTACAGAATGGAATCTAATCGAGGGGTTCGGGGTGGGGTTTATATACCGAATAACAGATAACCCGGGGAGGGAGTTACAGACTGGAATCTAATCGAGGGGTTCGGGGTGGGGTTTATATACAGAATAACAGATACCCCGGGGAGGGAGTTACAGACTGGAATCTAATCGAGGGGTTCGGGGTGGGGTTTATATACAGAATTACAGATACCTGCGAGGGAGTTACAGACTGGAATCTAATCGAGGGGCTCGGGGTGGGGTTTATATACAGAATAACAGATACCCCGGGGAGGGAGTTACAGACTGGAATCTAATCGAGGGGTTCGGGGTGGGGTTTATATACAGAATAACAGATACCCCTGGAGGGAGTTACAGACTGGAATCTAATCGAGGGGTTCAGGGTGGGGTTTATATACAGAATAACAGATTCCCTGGGAGGGAGTTACAGACTGGAATCTAATCGAGGGGTTCGGGGTGGGGTTTATATACAGAATAACAGATACCCCGGGGAGGGAGTTACAGACTGGAATCTAATCAGGGGGTTCGGGGTGGGGTTTATATACAGAATAACAGATACCCCTGGAGGGAGTTACGTACTGGAATCTAATCAAGGTGTTCGGGGTGGGGTTTATATACAGAATAACAGATACCCCGGGAGGGAGTTACAGACTGGAATCTAATCGAGAGGTTCGGGGTGGGGTTTATATACAGAATAACAGATACCCCGGGGAGGGAGTTACAGACTGGAATCTAATCGAGGGGTTCGGGGTGGGGTTTATATACAGAATAACAGATACCCCGGGAGGGAGTTACAGACTGGAATCTAATCGAGGGGTTCGGGGTGGGGTTTACATACAGAATAACAGATACCCCGGGAGGGAGTTACAAACTGGAATCTAATCGAGGGGTTCGGGGTGGGGTTTATATACAGAATAACAGATACCCCGGGGAGGGAGTTACAGACTGGAATCTAATCGAGGGGCTCGGAGTGGGGTTTATATACAGAATAACAGATACCCCGGGGAGGGAGTTACAGACTGGAATCTAATCGAGGAGTTCGGGGTGGGGTTTATATACAGAATAACAGATACCCCGGGAGGGAGTTACAATCTGGAATCTAATCGAGGGGTTCGGGGTGGGGTTTATATACAGAATAACAGATACCCCGGGAGGGAGTTACAGACTGGAATCTAATCGAGGGGTTCGGGGTGGGGTTTATATACAGAATAACAGATACCCCAGGGAGGGAGTTACAGACTGGAATCTAATCGAGGGGTTCGGGGTGGGGTTTATATACAGAATAACAGATATCCCGGGGACGGATTTACAGACTGGAATCTAATCAAGGGGTTCGGGGTGGGGTTTATATACAGAATAACAGATACCCCGGGAGGGAGTTACAGACTGGAATCTAATCGAGGGGTTCAGGGTGGGGTTTATATACAGAATAACAGATACCCCGGGGAGGGATTTACAGACTGGAATCTAATCAAGGGGTTCGGAGTGGGGTTTATATACAGAATAACAGATACCCCGGGGAGGGATTTACAGACTGGAATCTAATCGAGGGGTTCGGAGTGGGGTTTATATACAGAATAACAGATACCCCGGGGAGGGAGTTACAGACTGGAATCTAATCGAGGGGTTCGGGGTGGGGTTTATATACAGAATAACAGATACCCCGGGGAGGGAGTTACAGACTGGAATCTAATCGAGGGGTTCGGGGTGGGGTTTATATACAGAATAACAGATACCCTGGGAGGGAGTTACAGACTGGAATCTAATCGAGGGGTTCGGGGTGGGGTTTATATACAGAATAACAGATACCCCGGGGAGGGAGTTACAGACTGGAATCTAATCGAGGGGTTCGGGGGTGGGGTTTATATACAGAATAACAGATACCCCGGGAGGGAGTTACAGACTGGAATCTAATCGAGGGGTTCGGGGTGGGGTTTATATACAGAATAACAGATACCCCGGGGAGGGAGTTACAGACTGGAATCTAATCGAGGGGTTCGGGGTGGGGTTTATATACAGAATAACAGATTCCCCGGGAGGGAGTTACAGACTGGAATCTAATCGAAGGGTTCGGGTGGGGTTTATATACAGAATAACAGATTCCCCGGGAGGGAGTTACAGACTGGAATCTAATCGAGGGGTTCGGGGTGGGGTTTATATACAGAATAACAGATACCCCCGGGAGGGAGTTACAGACTGGAATCTAATCGAGGGGTTCGGGGTGGGGTTTATATACAGAATAACAGATACCCCGGGGAGGGAGTTACAGACTGGAATCTAATCGAGGGGTTCGGGGGTGGGGTTTATATACAGAATAACAGATACCCCGGGGAGGGAGTTACAGACTGGAATCTAATCGAGGGGTTCGGGGTGGGGTTTATATACATAACAACAGATACCCCGGGGAGGGAGTTACACACTGGAATCTAATCGAGGGGTTCGGGGTGGGGTTTATATACAGAATAACAGATACCCCGGGGAGGGAGTTACAGACTGGAATCTAATCGAGGGGTTCGGGGTGGGGTTTATATACAGAATAACAGATACCCCGGGAGGGAGTTACAGACTGGAATCTAATCGAGGGGTTCAGGGTGGGGTTTATATACAGAATAACAGATACCCCGGGGAGGGAGTTACAGACTGGAATCTAATCGAGGGGTTCGGGTGGGGTTTATATACAGAATAACAGATACCCCGGGGAGGGAGTTACAGACTGGAATCTAATCGAGGGGTTCGGGGTGGGGTTTATATACAGAATAACAGATACCCCGGGGAGGGAGTTACAGACTGGAATCTAATCGAGGGGTTCGGGGTGGGGTTTATATACAGAATAGCAGATACCCCGGGAGGGAGTTACAGACTGGAATCTAATCGAGGGGTTCGGGGTGGGGTTTATATACAGAATAACAGATACCCCGGGGAGGGAGTTACAGACTGGAATCTAATCGAGGGGTTTGGGGGTGGTGTTTATATAAAGAATAACAGATACCCCGGGGAGGGAGTTACAGACTGGAATCTAATCGAGGGGTTCGGGGTGGGGTTTATGTACAGAATAACAGATACCCGGGGAGGGAGTTACAGACTGGAATCTAATCGAGGGGTTCGGGGTGGGGTTTATATACAGAATAACAGATACCCCGGGGAGGGAGTTACAGACGGGAATCTAATCGAGGGGTTCGGGATGGGGTTTATATACAGAATAACAGATTACCCCGGGGAGGGAGTTACAGACTGGAATCTAATCGAGGGGGTCGGGGGTGGGGTTTATATACAGAATAACAGATACCCCTGGAGGGAGTTACAGACTGGAATCTAATCGAGGGGTTCGGGTGGGGTTTATATACAGAATAACAGATATCTGCGAGGGAGTTACAGACTGGAATCTAATCGAGGGGTTTGGGGGTGGTGTTTATTTAAAGAATAACAGATACCCCGGGGAGGGAGTTACAGACTGGAATCTAATCGAGTGGTTCGGGGTGGGGTTTATATACAGAATAACAGATACCCCGGGGAGGGAGTTACAGACTGGAATCTAATCGAGGGGTTCGGGGTGGGGTTTATATACAGAATAACAGATACCCCTGGAGGGAGTTACAGACTGGAATCTAATCGAGGGGTTCGGGTGGGGTTTATATACAGAATAACAGATACCCCGGGAGGGAGTTACAGACTGGAATCTAATCGAGGCGTTCGGGGTGGGGTTTATATACAGAATAACAGATACCTGCGAGGGAGTTACAGACTGGAATCTAATCGAGGGGTTCGGGGTGGGGTTTATATACAGAATAACAGATACCCCGGGAGGGAGTTACAGACTGGAATCTAATCGAGGGGTTCGAGGTGGGGTTTATATACAGAATAACAGATACCCCGGGAGGGAGTTACAGACTGGAATCTAATCGAGTGGTTCGGGGTGGGGTTTATATACAGAATAACAGATACCCCAGGGAGGGAGTTACAGACTGGAATCTAATCGAGGGGTTCGGGGTGGGGTTTATATACAGAATAACAGATACCCCGGGGAGGGAGTTACAGACAGGAATCTAATCAAGGGGTTCGGGGTGGGGTTTATATACAGAATAACAGATACCCCGGGGAGGGAGTTACAGACTGGAATCTAATCGAGGGGTTCGGGGTGGGGTTTATATACAGAATAACAGATACCCCGGGAGGGAGTTACAGACTGGAATCTAATCGAGGGGTTCGGGGTGGGGTTTATATACAGAATAACAGATACCCCGGGAGGGAGTTACAGACTGGAATCTAATCGAGGGGTTCGGGGTGGGGTTTATATACAGAATAACAGATACCCCGGGAGGGAGTTACAGACTGGAATCTAATCGAGGGGTTCGGGGTGGGGTTTATATACAGAATAACAGATACCCCGGGAGGGAGTTACAGACTGGAATCTAATCGAGGGGTTCGGGGTGGGGTTTATATACAGAATTACAGATACCCCGGGGAGGGAGTTACAGACTGGAATCTAATCGAGGGGTTCGGGGTGGGGTTTACAGACTGGAATCTAATCGAGGGGTTCGGGGGTGGGGTTTATATACAAAATAACAGATACCCCGGGAGGGAGTTACAGACTGGAATCTAATCGAGGGGTTCGGGGTGGGGCTTATATACAGAGTAACAGATACCCCGGGAGGGAGTTACAGAATGGAGTCTAATCGAGGGGTTCGGGGTGGGCTTTATATACAGAATAACAGATACCCCAGAGAGGGAGTTACAGACTGGAATCTAATCGAGGCGTTCGGGGTGGGGTTTATATGCAGAATAACAGATTACCCCGGGGAGGGTTTTACAGACTGGAATCTAATCGAGGTGTTTAGGGTGGGGTTTATATACAGAATAACAGATACCCCGGGAGGGAGTTACAGACTGGAATCTAATCGAGGGGTTCGGGGGTGGGGTTTATATACAGAATAACAGATACCCCGGGGAGGGAGTTACAGACTGGAATCTAATCGAGGGGTTCGGGGTGGGGTTTATATACAGAATAACAGATACCCCGGGGAGGGAGTTACAGACTGGAATCTAATCGAGGGGTTCGGGGGTGGGGTTTATATACAGAATAACAGATACCCCGGGAGGGAGTTACAGACTGGAATCTAATCGAGGGGTTCGGGGTGGGGTTTATATACAGAGTAACAGATACCCCGGGAGGGAGTTACAGAATGGAGTCTAATCGAGGGGTTCGGGGTGGGGTTTATATACAGAATAACAGATAGCCCGGGGAGGGAGTTACAGACTGGAATCTAATCGAGGGGTTCGGGGTGGGGTTTATATACAGAATAACAGATACCCCGGGGAGGGAGTTACAGACTGGAATCTAATCGAGGGGTTCGGGGTGGGGTTTATATACAGAATAACAGATACCCCGGGGAGGGAGTTGCAGACTGGAATCTAATCGAGGGGTTCGGGGTGGGGTTTATATACAGAATAACAGATTCCCCGGGAGGGAGTTACAGACTGGAATCTAATCGAAGGGTTCGGGTGGGGTTTATATACAGAATAACAGATTCCCCGGGAGGGTGTTACAGACTGGAATCTAATCGAGGGGTTTGGGGTGGGGTTTATATACAGAATAACAGATACCCCGGGGAGGGAGTTACAGACTGGAATCTAATCGAGGGGTTCGGGGGTGGGGTTTATATACAGAATAACAGATACCCCGGGGAGGGAGTTACAGACTGGAATCTAATCGAGGGGTTCGGGGGTGGGGTTTATATACAGAATAACAGATACCCCGGGGAGGGAGTTACAGACTGGAATCTAATCGAGGGGTTCGGGGTGGGGTTTATATACATAACAACAGATACCCCGGGGAGGGAGTTACAGACTGGAATCTAATCGAGGGGTTCGGGGTGGGGTTTATATACAGAATAACAGATACCCCGGGGAGGGAGTTACAGACTGGAATCTAATCGAGGGGTTCGGGGTGGGGTTTATATACAGAATAACAGATAGCCCGGGGAGGGAGTTACAGACTGGAATCTAATCGAGGGGTTCGGGGTGGGGTTTATATACAGAATAACAGATACCCCGGGGAGGGAGTTACAGACTGGAATCTAATCGAGGGGTTCGGGGTGGGGTTTATATACAGAATAACAGATACCCCGGGGAGGGAGTTACAGACGGGAATCTAATCGAGGGGTTTGGGGTGGGGTTTATATACAGAATAACAGATACCCCTGGAGGGAGTTACAGACTGGAATCTAATCGAGGGGTTTGGGGGTGGTGTTTATATAAAGAATAACAGATACCCCGGGGAGGGAGTTACAGACTGGAATCTAATCGAGGGGTTTGGGGGTGGTGTTTATATAAAGAATAACAGATACCCCGGGGAGGGAGTTACAGACTGGAATCTAATCGAGGGGTTCGGGGTGGGGTTTATATACAGAATAACAGATACCCCGGGGAGGGAGTTACAGACTGGAATCTAATCGAGGGGTTCGGGGTGGGGTTTATATACAGAATAACAGATACCCCGGGGAGGGAGTTACAGACTGGAATCTAATCGAGGGGTTCGGGGTGGGGTTTATATACAGAATAACAGATACCCCGGGGAGGGAGTTACAGACTGGAATCTAATCGAGGGGTTTGGGGTGGGGTTTATATACAGAATAACAGATACCCCTGGAGGGAGTTACAGACTGGAATCTAATCGAGGGGTTCGGGTGGGGTTTATATACAGAATAACAGATACCTGTGAGGGAGTTACAGACTGGAATCTAATCGAGGGGTTTGGGGGTGGTGTTTATTTAAAGAATAACAGATACCCCGGGAGGGAGTTACAGACTGAAATCTAATCGAGGGGTTCGGGGTGGGGTTTATATACAGAATAACAGATACCCCGGGGAGGGAGTTACAGACTGGAATCTAATCGAGGGGCTCGGGGTGGGGTTTATATACAGAATAACAGATACCCCGGGGAGGGAGTTACAGACTGGAATCTAATCGAGAGGTTCGGGGTGGGGTTTATATACAGAATAACAGATACCCCTGGAGGGAGTTACAGACTGGAATCTAATCGAGGGGTTCGGGTGGGGTTTATATACAGAATAACAGATACCCCGGGAGGGAGTTACAGACTGGAATCTAATCGAGGCGTTCGGGGTGGGGTTTATATACAGAATAACAGATACCTGCGAGGGAGTTACAGACTGGAATCTAATCGAGGGGTTCGGGGTGGGGTTTATATACAGAATAACAGATACCCCGGGAGGGAGTTACAGACTGGAATCTAATCGAGGGGTTCGAGGTGGGGTTTATATACAGAATAACAGATACCCCGGGAGGGAGTTACAGACTGGAATCTAATCGAGTGGTTCGGGGTGGGGTTTATATACAGAATAACAGATACCCCGGGGAGGGAGTTACAGACGGGAATCTAATCGAGGGGTTCGGGGTGGGGTTTATATACAGAATAACAGATACCCCGGGGAGGGATTTACAGACTGGAATCTAATCGAGGGGTTCGGGGTGGGGTTTATATACAGAATAACAGATACCCCGGGGAGGGAGTTACAGACTGGAATCTAATCGAGGGGTTCGGGGTGGGGTTTATATACAGAATAACAGATACCCCGGGAGGGAGTTACAGACTGGAATCTAATCGAGGGGTTCGGGGTGGGGTTTATATACAGAATAACAGATACCCCGGGAGGGAGTTACAGACTGGAATCTAATCGAGGGGTTCGGGGTGGGGTTTATATACAGAATAACAGATACCCCGGGAGGGAGTTACAGACTGGAATCTAATCGAGGGGTTCAGGGTGGGGTTTATATACAGAATAACAGATACCCCGGGAGGGAGTTACAGACTGGAATCTAATCGAGGGGTTCGGGGTGGGGTTTATATACAGAATTACAGATACCCCGGGGAGGGAGTTACAGACTGGAATCTAATCGAGGGGTTCGGGGTGGGGTTTACAGACTGGAATCTAATCGAGGGGTTCGGGGGTGGGGTTTATATACAAAATAACAGATACCCCGGGAGGGAGTTACAGACTGGAATCTAATCGAGGGGTTCGGGGTGGGGCTTATATACAGAGTAACAGATACCCCGGGAGGGAGTTACAGAATGGAGTCTAATCGCGGGGTTCGGGGTGGGGTTTATATACAGAATAACAGATACCCCGGGGAGGGAGTTACAGACTGGAATCTAATCGAGGGGTTCGGGGTGGGGTTTATATGCAGAATAACAGATTACCCCGGGGAGGGGTTTACAGACTGGAATCTAATCGAGGTGTTTAGGGTGGGGTTTATATACAGAATAACAGATACCCCGGGGAGGGAGTTACAGACTGGAATCTAATCGAGGGGTTCGGGGTGGGGTTTATATACAGAATAACAGATACCCCGGGGAGGGAGTTACAGACTGGAATCTAATCGAGGGGTTCGGGGGTGGGGTTTATATACAGAATAACAGATACCCCGGGAGGGAGTTACAGACTGGAATCTAATCGAGGGGTTCGGGGTGGGGTTTATTTACAGAGTAACAGATACCCCGGGAGGGAGTTACAGAATGGAGTCTAATCGAGGGGTTCGGGGTGGGGTTTATATACAGAATAACAGATAGCCCGGGGAGGGAGTTACAGACTGGAATCTAATCGAGGGGTTCGGGGTGGGGTTTATATACAGAATAACAGATACCCCGGGGAGGGAGTTACAGACTGGAATCTAATCGAGGGGTTCGGGGTGGGGTTTATATACAGAATAACAGATACCCCGGGGAGGGAGTTACAGACTGGAATCTAATCGAGGGGTTCGGGGTGGGGTTTATATACAGAATAACAGATTCCCCGGGAGGGAGTTACAGACTGGAATCTAATCGAAGGGTTCGGGTGGGGTTTATATACAGAATAACAGATTCCCCGGGAGGGAGGTACAGACTGGAATCTAATCGAGGGGTTCGGGGTGGGGTTTATATACAGAATAACAGATACCCCCGGGAGGGAGTTACAGACTGGAATCTAATCGAGGGGTTCGGGGTGGGGTTTATATACAGAATAACAGATACCCCGGGGAGGGAGTTACAGACTGGAATCTAATCGAGGGGTTCGGGGGTGGGGTTTATATACAGAATAACAGATACCCCGGGGAGGGAGTTACAGACTGGAATCTAATCGAGGGGTTCGAGGTGGGGTTTATATACATAACAACAGATACCCCGGGGAGGGAGTTACAGACTGGAATCTAATCGAGGGGTTCGGGGTGGGGTTTATATACAGAATAACAGATACCCCGGGGAGGGAGTTACAGACTGGAATCTAATCGAGGGGTTCGGGGTGGGGTTTATATACAGAATAACAGATAGCCCGGGGAGGGAGTTACAGACTGGAATCTAATCGAGGGGTTCGGGGTGGGGTTTATATACAGAATAACAGATACCCCGGGGAGGGAGTTACAGACTGGAATCTAATCGAGGGGTTCGGGGTGGGGTTTATATACAGAATAACAGATACCCCGGGGAGGGAGTTACAGACTGGAATCTAATCGAGGGGTTCGGGGTGGGGTTTATATACAGAATAGCAGATACCCCGGGAGGGAGATACAGACTGGAATCTAATCGAGGGGTTCGGGGTGGGGTTTATATACAGAATAACAGATACCCCGGGGAGGGAGTTACAGACTGGAATCTAATCGAGGGGTTTGGGGGTGGTGTTTATATAAAGAATAACAGATACCCCGGGGAGGGAGTTACAGACTGGAATCTAATCGAGGGGTTCGGGGTGGGGTTTATGTACAGAATAACAGATACCCGGGGAGGGAGTTACAGACTGGAATCTAATCGAGGGGTTCGGGGTGGGGTTTATATACAGAATAACAGATACCCCGGGGAGGGAGTTACAGACTGGAATCTAATCGAGGGGTTCGGGGTGGGGTTTATATACAGAATAACAGATACCCCGGGAGGGAGTTACAGACTGGAATCTAATCGAGGGGTTCGGGGTGGGGTTTATATACAGAATAACAGATACCCCGGGGAGGGAGTTACAGACGGGAATCTAATCGAGGGGTTTGGGGTGGGGTTTATATACAGAATAACAGATACCCCTGGAGGGAGTTACAGACTGGAATCTAATCGAGGGGTTCGGGTGGGGTTTATATACAGAATAACAGATACCCCGGGGAGGGAGTTACAGACTGGAATCTAATCGAGGGGTTCGGGGTGGGGTTTATATACAGAATAACAGATACCTGCGAGGGAGTTACAGACTGGAATCTAATCGAGGGGCTCGGGGTGGGGTTTATATACAGAATAACAGATACCTGCGAGGGAGTTACAGACTGGAATCTAATCGAGGGGCTCGGGGTGGGGTTTATATACAGAATAACAGATACCCCGGGGAGGGAGTTACAGACTGGAATCTAATCGAGGGGTTCGGGGTGGGGTTTATATACAGAATAACAGATACCCCGGGGAGGGAGTTACAGACTGGAATCTAATCGAGGGGTTCGGGGTGGGGTTTATATACAGAATAACAGATACCCCGGGGAGGGAGTTACAGACTGGAATCTAATCGAGGGGTTCGGGGTGGGGTTTATATACAGAATAACAGATACCCCGGGGAGGGAGTTACAGACTGGAATCTAATCGAGGGGTTTGGGGGTGGTGTTTATTTAAAGAATAACAGATACCTGCGAGGGAGTTACAGACTGGAATCTAATCGAGGGGGTCGGGGTGGGGTTTATATACAGAATAACAGATACCCCGGGGAGGGAGTTACAGACTGGAATCTAATCGAGGGGTTCGGGGTGGGGTTTATATACAGAATAACAGATACCTGCGAGGGAGTTACAGACTGGAATCTAATCGAGGGGCTCGGGGTAGGGTTTATATACAGAATAACAGATACCCCGGGGAGGGAGTTACAGACTGGAATCTAATCGAGGGGTTCGGGGTGGGGTTTATATACAGAATAACAGATACCTGCGAGGGAGTTACAGACTGGAATCTAATCGAGGGGCTCGGGGTGGGGTTTATATACAGAATAACAGATACCCCGGGGAGGGAGTTACAGACTGGAATCTAATCGAGAGGTTCGGGGTGGGGTTTATATACAGAATAACAGATACCCCGGGGAGGGTGTTACAGACTGGAATCTAATCGGGGGGTTCGGGGTGGGGTTTATATACAGAATAACAGATACCCCGGGGAGGGAGTTACAGACTGGAATCTAATCGAGGGGTTCGGGTGGGGTTTATATACAGAATAACAGATACCCCGGGAGGGAGTTACAGACTGGAATCTAATCGAGGGGTTCGGGGTGGGGTTTATATACAGAATAACAGATACCTGCGAGGGAGTTACAGACTGGAATCTAATCGAGGGGTTCGGGGTGGGGTTTATATACAGAATAACAGATACCCCGGGAGGGAGTTACAGACTGGAATCTAATCGAGGGGTTCGAGGTGGGGTTTATATACAGAATAACAGATACCCCGGGAGGGAGTTACAGACTGGAATCTAATCGAGTGGTTCGGGGTGGGGTTTATATACAGAATAACAGATACCCCAGGGAGGGAGTTACAGACGGGAATCTAATCGAGGGGTTCGGGGTGGGGTTTATATACAGAATAACAGATACCCCGGGGAGGGAGTTACAGACTGGAATCTAATCGAGGGGTTCGGGGTGGGGTTTATATACAGAATAACAGATACCCCGGGGAGGGAGTTACAGACTGGAATCTAATCGAGGGGTTCGGGGTGGGGTTTATATACAGAATAACAGATACCCCGGGGAGGGAGTTACAGACTGGAATCTAATCGAGGGGTTCGGGGTGGGGTTTATATACAGAATAACAGATACCCCGGGAGGGAGTTACAGACTGGAATCTAATCGAGGGGTTCGGGGTGGGGTTTATATACAGAATAACAGATACCCCGGGAGGGAGTTACAGACTGGAATCTAATCGAGGGGTTCGGGGTGGGGTTTATATACAGAATAACAGATACCCCGGGAGGGAGTTACAGACTGGAATCTAATCGAGGGGTTCGGGGTGGGGTTTATATACAGAATTACAGATACCCCGGGGAGGGAGTTACAGACTGGAATCTAATCGAGGGGTTCGGGGTGGGGTTTACAGACTGGAATCTAATCGAGGGGTTCGGGGGTGGGGTTTATATACAAAATAACAGATACCCCGGGAGGGAGTTACAGACTGGAATCTAATCGAGGGGTTCGGGGTGGGGCTTATATACAGAGTAACAGATACCCCGGGAGGGAGTTACAGAATGGAGTCTAATCGAGGGGTTCGGGGTGGGGTTTATATACAGAATAACAGATACCCCAGGGAGGGAGTTACAGACTGGAATCTAATCGAGGGGTTCGGGGTGGGGTTTATATGCAGAATAACAGATTACCCCGGGGAGGGGTTTACAGACTGGAATCTAATCGAGGTGTTTAGGGTGGGGTTTATATACAGAATAACAGATACCCCGGGGAGGGAGTTACAGACTGGAATCTAATCGAGGGGTTCGGGGTGGGGTTTATATACAGAATAACAGATACCCCGGGGAGGGAGTTACAGACTGGAATCTAATCGAGGGGTTCGGGGGTGGGGTTTATATACAGAATAACAGATACCCCGGGAGGGAGTTACAGACTGGAATCTAATCGAGGGGTTCGGGGTGGGGTTTATATACAGAGTAACAGATACCCCGGGAGGGAGTTACAGAATGGAGTCTAATCGAGGGGTTCGGGGTGGGGTTTATATACAGAATAACAGATACCCCGGGGAGGGAGTTACAGACTGGAATCTAATCGAGGGGTTCGGGGTGGGGTTTATATACAGAATAACAGATAGCCCGGGGAGGGAGTTACAGACTGGAATCTAATCGAGGGGTTCGGGGTGGGGTTTATATACAGAATAACAGATACCCCGGGGAGGGAGTTACAGACTGGAATCTAATCGAGGGGTTTGGGGTGGGGTTTATATACAGAATAACAGATACCCCGGGGAGGGAGTTACAGACTGGAATCTAATCGAGGGGTTCGGGGTGGGGTTTATATACAGAATAACAGATACCCCGGGGAGGGAGTTACAGACTGGAATCTAATCGAGGGGTTTGGGGGTGGTGTTTATATAAAGAATAACAGATACCCCGGGGAGGGAGTTACAGACTGGAATCTAATCGAGGGGTTCGGGGTGGGGTTTATATACAGAATAACAGATACCCCGGGGAGGGAGTTACAGACTGGAATCTAATCGAGGGGTTCGGGGTGGGGTTTATGTACAGAATAACAGATACCCGGGGAGGGAGTTACAGACTGGAATCTAATCGAGGGGTTCGGGGTGGGGTTTATATACAGAATAACAGATACCCCGGGGAGAGAGTTACAGACTGGAATCTAATCGAGGGGTTTGGGGTGGGGTTTATATACAGAATAACAGATACCCCTGGAGGGAGTTACAGACTGGAATCTAATCGAGGGGTTCGGGTGGGGTTTATATACAGAATAACAGATACCTGCGAGGGAGTTACAGACTGGAATCTAATCGAGGGGTTCGGGGTGGGGTTTATATAAAGAATAACAGATACCCCGGGGAGGGAGTTACAGACTGGAATCTAATCGAGTGGTTCGGGGTGGGGTTTATATACAGAATAACAGATACCTGCGAGGGAGTTACAGACTGGAATCTAATCGAGGGGCTCGGGGTGGGGTTTATATACAGAATAACAGATACCCCGGGGAGGGAGTTACAGACTGGAATCTAATCGAGAGGTTCGGGGTGGGGTTTATATACAGAATAACAGATACCCCTGGAGGGAGTTACAGACTGGAATCTAATCGAGGGGTTCGGGTGGGGTTTATATACAGAATAACAGATACCCCGGGAGGGAGTTACAGACTGGAATCTAATCGAGGCGTTCGGGGTGGGGTTTATATACAGAATAACAGATACCTGCGAGGGAGTTACAGACTGGAATCTAATCGAGGGTTTCGGGGTGGGGTTTATATACAGAATAACAGATACCCCGGGAGGGAGTTACAGACTGGAATCTAATCGAGGGGTTCGAGGTGGGGTTTATATACAGAATAACAGATACCCCGGGGAGGGAGTTACAGACTGGAATCTAATCGAGTGGTTCGGGGTGGGGTTTATATACAGAATAACAGATACCCCAGGGAGGGAGTTACAGACGGGAATCTAATCGAGGGGTTCGGGGTGGGGTTTATATACAGAATAACAGATATCCCGGGGAGGGAGTTACAGACTGGAATCTAATCGAGGGGTTCGGGGTGGGGTTTATATACAGAATAACAGATACCCCGGGGAGGGAGTTACAGACTGGAATCTAATCGAGGGGTTCGGGGTGGGGTTTATATACAGAATAACAGATACCCCGGGAGGGAGTTACAGACTGGAATCTAATCGAGGGGTTCGGGGTGGGGTTTATATACAGAATAACAGATACCCCGGGAGGGAGTTACAGACTGGAATCTAATCGAGGGGTTCGGGGTGGGGTTTATATACAGAATAACAGATACCTCGGGAGGGAGTTACAGACTGGAATCTAATCGAGGGGTTCAGGGTGGGGTTTATATACAGAATAACAGATACCCCGGGAGGGAGTTACAGACTGGAATCTAATCGAGGGGTTCGGGGTGGGGTTTATATACAGAATTACAGATACCCCGGGGAGGGAGTTACAGACTGGAATCTAATCGAGGGGTTCGGGGTGGGGTTTACAGACTGGAATCTAATCGAGGGGTTCGGGGGTGGGGTTTATATACAAAATAACAGATACCCCGGGAGGGAGTTACAGACTCGAATCTAATCGAGGGGTTCGGGGTGGGGCTTATATACAGAGTAACAGATACCCCGGGAGGGAGTTACAGAATGGAGTCTAATCGAGGGGTTCGGGGTGGGGTTTATATACAGAATAACAGATACCCCGGGGAGGGAGTTACAGACTGGAATCTAATCGAGGGGTTCGGGGTGGGGTTTATATGCAGAATTACAGATTACCCCGGGGAGGGGTTTACAGACTGGAATCTAATCGAGGTGTTTAGGGTGGGGTTTATATACAGAATAACAGATACCCCGGGGAGGGAGTTACAGACTGGAATCTAATCGAGGGGTTCGGGGTGGGGTTTATATACAGAATAACAGATACCCCGGGGAGGGAGTTACAGGCTGCAATCTAATCGAGGGGTTCGGTGGTGGGGTTTATATACAGAATAACAGATACCCCGGGAGGGAGTTACAGACTGGAATCTAATCGAGGGGTTCGGGGTGGGGTTTATATACAGAGTAACAGATACCCCGGGAGGGAGTTACAGAATGGAGTCTAATCGAGGGGTTCGGGGTGGGGTTTATATACAGAATAACAGATACCCCGGGGAGGGAGTTACAGACTGAAATCTAATCGAGGGGTTCGGGGTGGGGTTTATATACAGGATAACAGATACCCTGGGGAGGGAGTTACAGACTGGAATCTAATCGAGGGGTTCGGGGTGGGGTTTATATACAGAATAACAGATACCCCGGGGAGGGAGTTACAGACTGGAATCTAATCGAGGGGTTCGGGGTGGGGTTTATATACAGAATAACAGATACCCCTGGAGGGATTTACAGACTGGAATCTAATCAAGGGGTTCGGAGTGGGGTTTATATACAGAATAACAGATACCCCTGGAGGGATTACAGACTGGAATCTAATCGAGGGGTTCGGGGTGGGGTTTATATACAGAATAACAGATACCCCGGGGAGGGAGCTACAGACTGGAATCTAATCGAGGGGTTCGGGGGTGGGGTTTATATACAGAATAACAGATACCCCGGGGAGGGAGTTACAGACTGGAATCTAATCGAGGGGTTCGGGGTGGGGTTTATATACATAACAACAGATACCCCGGGGAGGGAGTTACAGACTGGAATCTAATCGAGGGGTTCGGGGTGGGGTTTATATACAGAATAACAGATACCCCGGGGAGGGAGTTACAGACTGGAATCTAATCGAGGGGTTCGGGGTGGGGTTTATATACAGAATAACAGATACCCCGGGAGGGAGTTACAGACTGGAATCTAATCGAGGGGTTCGGGGTGGGGTTTATATACAGAATAACAGATACCCCGAGGAGGGAGTTACAGACTGGAATCTAATCGAGGGGTTTGGGGTGGGGTTTATATACAGAATAACAGATACCCCGGGGAGGGAGTTACAGACTGGAATCTAATCGAGGGGTTCGGGGTGGGGTTTATATACAGAATAACAGATACCCCGGGGAGGGAGTTACAGACTGGAATCTAATCGAGGGGTTTGGGGGTGGTGTTTATATAAAGAATAACAGATACCCCGGGGAGGGAGTTACAGACTGGAATCTAATCGAGGGGTTCGGGGTGGGGTTTATGTACAGAATCACAGATACCCGGGGAGGGAGTTACAGACTGGAATCTAATCGAGGGGTTCGGGGTGGGGTTTATATACAGAATAACAGATACCCCGGGGAGGGAGTTACAGACCAGAATCTAATCGAGGGGTTTGGGGTGGGGTTTATATACAGAATAACAGATACCCCGGGAGGGAGTTACAGACTGGAATCTAATCGAGGGGTTCGGGGTGGGGTTTATATACAGAATAACAGATACCCCGGGGAGGGAGTTACAGACTGGAATCTAATCGAGGGGTTCGGGGTGGGGTTTATAGACAGAATAACAGATACCCCGGGTAGGGAGTTACAGACTGGAATCTAATCGAAGGGTTCGGGTTGGGGTTTATATACAGAATAACAGATACCCCGGGAGGGAGTTACAGACTGGAATCTAATCGAGGGGTTCGGGGTGGGGTTTATATATAGAATAACAGATACCCCGGGGAGGGAGTTACAGACTGGAATCTAATCGAGGGGTTCGGTGTGGGGTTTATATACAGAATAACAGATACCCCGGGGAGGGAGTTACAGACTGGAATCTAATCGAGGGGTTCGGGGTGGGGTTTATGTACAGAATAACAGATACCCCGGGAAGGAGTTACAGACTGGAATTTAATCGAAGGGTTCGGGGTGGGGTTTATATACAGAATAACAGATACCCCGGGGAGGGAGTTACAGACTGGAATCTAATCGAGGGGTTCGGGGTGGGGTTTATATACAGAATAACAGATACCCTGGGTAGGGAGTTACAGACTGGAATCTAATCGAGGGGTTCAGGGTGGGGTTTATATACAGAATAACAGATACCCCGGGGAGGGAGGTACAGACTGGAATCTAATCGAGGGGTTCGGGGTGGGGTTTATATACAGAATAACAGATACCCCGGGAGGGAGTTACAGAATGGAATCTAATCGAGGGGTTCGGGGTGGGGTTTATATACCGAATAACAGATAACCCGGGGAGGGAGTTACAGACTGGAATCTAATCGAGGGGTTCGGGGTGGGGTTTATATACAGAATAACAGATACCCCGGGGAGGGAGTTACAGACTGGAATCTAATCGAGGGGTTCGGGGTGGGGTTTATATACAGAATTACAGATACCTGCGAGGGAGTTACAGACTGGAATCTAATCGAGGGGCTCGGGGTGGGGTTTATATACAGAATAACAGATACCCCGGGGAGGGAGTTACAGACTGGAATCTAATCGAGGGGTTCGGGGTGGGGTTTATATACAGAATAACAGATACCCCTGGAGGGAGTTACAGACTGGAATCTAATCGAGGGGTTCAGGGTGGGGTTTATATACAGAATAACAGATACCCGGGAGGGAGTTACAGACTGGAATCTAATCGTGGGGTTCGGGGTGGGGTTTATATACAGAATAACAGATTCCCTGGGAGGGAGTTACAGACTGGAATCTAATCGAGGGGTTCGGGGTGGGGTTTATATACAGAATAACAGATACCTCGGGGAGGGAGTTACAGACTGGAATCTAATCGGGGGGTTCGGGGTGGGGTTTATATACAGAATAACAGATACCCCTGGAGGGAGTTACGTACTGGAATCTAATCAAGGGGTTCGGGGTGGGGTTTATATACAGAATAACAGATACCCCGGGAGGGAGTTACAGACTGGAATCTAATCGAGGGGTTCGGGGTGGGGTTTATATACAGAATAACAGATACCCCGGGGAGGGAGTTACAGACTGGAATCTAATCGAGGGGTTCGGGGTGGGGTTTATATACAGAATAACAGATACCCCGGGAGGGAGTTACAGACTGGAATCTAATCGAGGGGTTCGGGGTGGGGTTTACATACAGAATAACAGATACCCCGGGAGGGAGTTACAAACTGGAATCTAATCGAGGGGTTCGGGGTGGGGTTTATATACAGAATAACAGATACCCCGGGGAGGGAGTTACAGACTGGAATCTAATCGAGGAGTTCGGGGTGGGGTTTATATACAGAATAACAGATACCCCGGGAGGGAGTTACAATCTGGAATCTAATCGAGGGGTTCGGGGTGGGGTTTATATACAGAATAACAGATACCCCGGGAGGGAGTTACAGACTGGAATCTAATCGAGGGGTTCGGGGTGGGGTTTATATACAGAATAACAGATACCCCAGGGAGGGAGTTACAGACTGGAATCTAATCGAGGGGTTCGGGGTGGGGTTTATATACAGAATAACAGATATCCCGGGGACGGAGTTACAGACTGGAATCTAATCGAGGGGTTCGGGGTGGGGTTTATATACAGAATAACAGATACCCCGGGGAGGGAGTTACAGACTGGAATCTAATCGAGGGGTTCGGGGTGGGGTTTATATACAGAATAACAGATACCCCGGGGAGGGATTTACAGACTGGAATCTAATCAAGGGGTTCGGAGTGGGGTTTATATACAGAATAACAGATACCCCGGGGAGGGAGTTACAGACTGGAATCTAATCGAGGGGTTCGGGGTGGGGTTTATATACAGAATAACAGATACCCCGGGGAGGGAGTTACAGACTGGAATCTAATCGAGGGGTTCGGGGGTGGGGTTTATATACAGAATAACAGATACCCCGGGAGGGAGTTACAGACTGGAATCTAATCGAGGGGTTCGGGGTGGGGTTTATATACAGAATAACAGATACCCCGGGGAGGGAGTTACAGACTGGAATCTAATCGAGGGGTTCGGGGTGGGGTTTATATACAGAATAACAGATTCCCCGGGAGGGAGTTACAGACTGGAATCTAATCGAAGGGTTCGGGTGGGGTTTATATACAGAATAACAGATTCCCCGGGAGGGAGTTACAGACTGGAATCTAATCGAGGGGTTCGGGGTGGGGTTTATATACAGAATAACAGATACCCCCGGGAGGGAGTTACAGACTGGAATCTAATCGAGGGGTTCGGGGTGGGGTTTATATACAGAATAACAGATACCCCGGGGAGGGAGTTACAGACTGGAATCTAATCGAGGGGTTCGGGGGTGGGGTTTATATACAGAATAACAGATACCCCGGGGAGGGAGTTACAGACTGGAATCTAATCGAGGGGTTCGGGGTGGGGTTTATATACATAACAACAGATACCCCGGGGAGGGAGTTACAGACTGGAATCTAATCGAGGGGTTCGGGGTGGGGTTTATATACAGAATAACAGATACCCCGGGGAGGGAGTTACAGACTGGAATCTAATCGAGGGGTTCGGGGTGGGGTTTATATACAGAATAACAGATAGCCCGGGGAGGGAGTTACAGACTGGAATCTAATCGAGGGGTTCGGGGTGGGGTTTATATACAGAATAACAGATACCCCAGGGAGGGAGTTACAGACTGGAATCTAATCGAGGGGTTCGGGGTGGGGTTTATATACAGAATAACAGATACCCCGGGGAGGGAGTTACAGACTGGAATCTAATCGAGGGGTTCGGGGTGGGGTTTATATACAGAATAGCAGATACCCCGGGAGGGAGTTACAGACTGGAATCTAATCGAGGGGTTCGGGGTGGGGTTTATATACAGAATAACAGATACCCCGGGGAGGGAGTTACAGACTGGAATCTAATCGAGGGGTTTGGGGGTGGTGTTTATGTAAAGAATAACAGATACCCCGGGGAGGGAGTTACAGACTGGAATCTAATCGAGGGGTTCGGGGTGGGGTTTATGTACAGAATAACAGATACCCGGGGAGGGAGTTACAGACTGGAATCTAATCGAGGGGTTCGGGGTGGGGTTTATATACAGAATAACAGATACCCCGGGGAGGGAGTTACAGACGGGAATCTAATCGAGGGGTTTGGGGTGGGGTTTATATACAGAATAACAGATACCCCTGGAGGGAGTTACAGACTGGAATCTAATCGAGGGGTTCGGGTGGGGTTTATATACAGAATAACAGATACCTGCGAGGGAGTTACAGACTGGAATCTAATCGAGGGGTTTGGGGGTGGTGTTTATATAAAGAATAACATATACCCCGGGGAGGGAGTTACAGACTGGAATCTAATCGAGTGGTTCGGGGTGGGGTTTATATACAGAATAACAGATACCTGCGAGGGAGTTACAGACTGGAATCTAATCGAGGGGCTCGGGGTGGGGTTTATACACAGAATAACAGATACCCCGGGGAGGGAGTTACAGACTGGAATCTAATCGAGAGGTTCGGGGTGGGGTTTATATACAGAATAACAGATACCCCGGGGAGGGAGTTACAGACTGGAATCTAATCGAGGGGTTCGGGTGGGGTTTATATACTGAATAACAGATACCCCGGGAGGGAGTTACAGACTGGAATCTAATCGAGGCGTTCGGGGTGGGGTTTATATACAGAATAACAGATACCTGCGAGGGAGTTACAGACTGGAATCTAATCGAGGGGTTCGGGGTGGGGTTTATATACAGAATAACAGATACCCCGGGAGGGAGTTACAGACTGGAATCTAATCGAGGGGTTCGAGGTGGGGTTTATATACAGAATAACAGATACCCCGGGAGGGAGTTACAGACTGGAATCTAATCGAGTGGTTCGGGGTGGGGTTTATATACAGAATAACAGATACCCCAGGGAGGGAGTTACAGACGGGAATCTAATCGAGGGGTTCGGGGTGGGGTTTATATACAGAATAACAGATACCCCGGGGAGGGAGTTACAGACTGGAATCTAATCGAGGGGTTCGGGGTGGGGTTTATATACAGAATAACAGATACCCCGGGGAGGGAGTTACAGACTGGAATCTAATCGAGTGGTTCGGGGTGGGGTTTATATACAGAATAACAGATACCCCGGGAGGGAGTTACAGACTGGAATCTAATCGAGGGGTTCGGGGTGGGGTTTATATACAGAATAACAGATACCCCGGGAGGGAGTTACAGACTGGAATCTAATCGAGGGGTTCGGGGTGGGGTTTATATACAGAATAACAGATACCCCGGGAGGGAGTTACAGACTGGAATCTAATCGAGGGGTTCAGGGTGGGGTTTATATACAGAATAACAGATACCCCGGGAGGGAGTTACAGACTGGAATCTAATCGAGGGGTTCGGGGTGGGGTTTATATACAGAATAACAGATACCCCGGGGAGGGAGTTACAGACTGGAATCTAATCGAGGGGTTCGGGGTGGGGTTTACAGACTGGAATCTAATCGAGGGGTTCGGGGGTGGGGTTTATATACAAAATAACAGATACCCCGGGAGGGAGTTACAGACTGGAATCTAATCGAGGGGTTCGGGGTGGGGCTTATATACAGAGTAACAGATACCCCGGGAGGGAGTTACAGAATGGAGTCTAATCGAGGGGTTCGGGGTGGGGTTTATATACAGAATAACAGATACCCCAGGGAGGGGGTTACAGACTGGAATCTAATCGAGGGGTTCGGGGTGGGGTTTATATGCAGAATAACAGATTACCCCGGGGAGGGGTTTACAGACTGGAATCTAATCGAGGTGTTTAGGGTGGGGTTTATATACAGAATAACAGATACCCCGGGGAGGGAGTTACAGACTGGAATCTAATCGAGGGGTTCGGGGTGGGGTTTATATACAGAATAACAGATGCCCCGGGGAGGGAGTTACAGACTGGAATCTAATCGAGGGGTTCGGGGGTGGGGTTTATATACAGAATAACAGATACCCCGGAAGGTAGTTACAGACTGGAATCTAATCGAGGGGTTCGGGGTGGGGTTTATATACAGAGTAACAGATACCCCGGGAGGGAGTTACAGAATGGAGTCTAATCGAGGGGTTCGGGGTGGGGTTTATATACAGAATAACAGATACACCGGGGAGGGAGTTACAGACTGAAATCTAATCGAGGGGTTCGGGGTGGGGTTTATATGCAGGATAACAGATACCCTGGGGAGGGAGTTACAGACTGGAATCTAATCGAGGGGTTCGGGGTGGGGTTTATATACAGAATAACAGATACCCCGGGGAGGGAGTTACAAACTGGAATCTAATCGAGGGGTTCGGGGTGGGGTTTATACACAGAATAACAGATACCCCGGGAGGGAGTTACAGACTGGAATCTAATCGAGGGGTTCGGGGTGGGGTTTATATACAGAATAACAGATACCCCGGGGTGGGAGTTACAGACTGGAATCGAATCGAGGGGTTCAGGGTGGGGTTTATATACAGAATTACAGATACCCCGGGGAGGGGGTTACAGACTGGAATCTAATCGAGGGGTTCGGGGTAGGGTTTATATACAGAATAACAGATACCCCGGGGAGGGAGTTACAGACTGGAATCTAATCGAGGGGTTCGGGGGTGCGGTTTATATACAGAATAACAGATACCCCGGGGAGGGAGTTACAGACTGGAATCTAATCGAGGGGTTCGGGGTGGGGTTTATATACAGAATAACAGATACCCCGGGGAGGGAGTTACAGACTGGAATCTAATCGAGGGGTTCGGGGTGTGGTTTATATACAGAATAACAGATACCCCGGGGAGGGAGTTACAGACTGGAATCTAATCGAGGGGTTCGGGGTGGGGTTTATATACAGAATAACAGATACCCCGGGAGGGAGTTACAGACTGGAATCTAATCGAGGGGTTCGGGGTGGGGTTTATATACAGAATAACAGATACCCCGGGGAGGGAGTTACAGACTGGAATCTAATCGAGGGGTTCGGGGTGGGGTTTATATACAGAATAACAGATTCCCCGGGAGGGAGTTACAGACTGGAATCTAATCGAAGGGTTCGGGTGGGGTTTATATACAGAATAACAGATTCCCCGGGGAGGGAGTTACAGACTGGAATCTAATCGAGGGGTTCGGGGTGGGGTTTATACACAGAATAACAGATACCCCGGGGAGGGAGTTACAGACTGGAATCTAATCGAGGGGTTCGGGGTGGGGTTTATATACAGAATAACAGATACCCCGGGAGGGAGTTACAGACTGGAATCTAATCGAGGGGTTCGGGGTGGGGTTTATATACAGAATAACAGATACCCCCGGGAGGGAGTTACAGACTGGAATCTAATCGAGGGGTTCGGGGTGGGGTTTATATACAGAATAACAGATACCCCGGGGAGGGAGTTACAGACTGGAATCTAATCGAGGGGTTCGGGGGTGGGGTTTATATACAGAATAACAGATACCCCGGGGAGGGAGTTACAGACTGGAATCTAATCGAGGGGTTCGGGGTGGGGTTTATATACATAACAACAGATACCCCGGGGAGGGAGTTACAGACTGGAATCTAATCGAGGGGTTCGGGGTGGGGTTTATATACAGAATAACAGATACCCCGGGGAGGGAGTTACAGACTGGAATCTAATCGAGGGGTTCGGGGTGGGGTTTATATACAGAATAACAGATAGCCCGGGGAGGGAGTTACAGACTGGAATCTAATCGAGGGGTTCGGGGTGGGGTTTATATACAGAATAACAGATACCCCGGGGAGGGAGTTACAGACTGGAATCTAATCGAGGGGTTCGGGGTGGGGTTTATATACAGAATAACAGATACCCCGGGGAGGGAGTTACAGACTGGAATCTAATCGAGGGGTTCGGGGGGTGTGGTTTATATACAGAATAACAGATACCCCGGGGAGGGAGTTACAGACTGGAATCTAATCGAGGGGTTCGGGGTGGGGTTTATATACAGAATAACAGATACCCCGGGGAGGGAGTTACAGACTGGAATCTAATCGAGGGGTTTGGGGGTGGTGTTTATATAAAGAATAACAGATACCCCGGGAGGGAGTTACAGACTGGAATCTAATCGAGGGGTTCGGGGTGGGGTTTATATACAGAATAACAGATACCCCGGGGAGGGAGTTACAGACTGGAATCTAATCGAGGGGTTTGGGGGTGGTGTTTATATACAGAATAACAGATTCCCCGGGAGGGAGTTACAGACTGGAATCTAATCGAGGGGTTCGGGGTGGGGTTTATATACAGAATAACAGATACCCCCGGGAGGGAGTTACAGACTGGAATCTAATCGAGGGGTTCGGGGTGGGGTTTATATACAGAATAACAGATACCCCGGGGAGGGAGTTACAGACTGGAATCTAATCGAGGGGTTCGGGGTGGGGTTTATATACAGAATAACAGATACCCCGGGGAGGGAGTTACAGACTGGAATCTAATCGAGGGGTTCGGGGTGGGGTTTATATACAGAATAACAGATACCCCGGGGAGGGAGTTACAGACTGGAATCTAATCGAGGGGTTTGGGGGTGGTGTTTATATAAAGAATAACAGATACCCCGGGGAGGGAGTTACAGACTGGAATCTAATCGAGGGGTTCGGGGTGGGGTTTATATACAGAATAACAGATACCCGGGGAGGGAGTTACAGACTGGAATCTAATCGAGGGGTTCGGGGTGGGGTTTATATACAGAATAACAGATACCCCGGGGAGGGAGTTACAGACCGGAATCTAATCGAGGGGTTTGGGGTGGGGTTTATATACAGAATAACAGATACCCCGGGGAGGGAGTTACAGACTGGAATCTAATCGAGGGGTTCGGGGTGGGGTTTATATACAGAATAACAGATACCCCGGGGAGGGAGTTACAGACTGGAATCTAATCGAGGGGTTCGGGGTGGGGTTTATATACAGAATAACAGATACCCCGGGAGGGAGTTACAGACTGGAATCTAATCGAGGGGTTCGGGGTGGGGTTTATATACAGAATAACAGATACCCCGGGGAGGGAGTTACAGACTGGAATCTAATCGAGGGGTTCGGGGTGGGGTTTATATACAGAATAACAGATACCCTGGGTAGGGAGTTACAGACTGGAATCTAATCGAGGGGTTCAGGGTGGGGTTTATATACAGAATAACAGATACCCCGGGGAGGGAGTTACAGACTGGAATCTAATCGAGGGGTTCGGGGGTGGGGTTTATATACAGAATAACAGATACACCGGGGAGGGAGTTACAGACTGGAATCTAATCGAGGGGTTCGGGGTGGGGTTTATATACATAACAACAGATACCCCGGGGAGGGAGTTACAGACTGGAATCTAATCGAGGGGTTCGGGGTGGGGTTTATATACAGAATAACAGATACCCCGGGGAGGGAGTTACAGACTGGAATCTAATCGAGGGGTTCGGGGTGGGGTTTATATACAGAATAACAGATAGCCCGGGGAGGGAGTTACAGACTGGAATCTAATCGAGGGGTTCGGGGTGGGGTTTATATACAGAATAACAGATACCCCGGGGAGGGAGTTACAGACTGGAATCTAATCGAGGGGTTTGGGGTGGGGTTTATATACAGAATAACAGATACCCCGGGGAGGGAGTTACAGACTGGAATCTAATCGAGGGGTTCGGGGTGGGGTTTATATACAGAATAACAGATACCCCGGGGAGGCAGTTACAGACTGGAATCTAATCGAGGGGTTCGGGGTGGGGTTTATATACAGAATAACAGATACCCCGGGGAGGGAGTTACAGACTGGAATCTAATCGAGGGGTTTGGGGTGGGGTTTATATACAGAATAACAGATACCCCTGGAGGGAGTTACAGACTGGAATCTAATCGAGGGGTTCGGGTGGGGTTTATATACAGAATAACAGATACCTGCGAGGGAGTTACAGACTGGAATCTAATCGAGGGGTTCGGGGTGGGGTTTATATACAGAATAACAGATACCCCGGGAGGGAGTTACAGACTGGAATCTAATCGAGGCGTTCGGGGTGGGGTTTATATACAGAATAACAGATACCTGCGAGGGAGTTACAGACTGGAATCTAATCGAGGGTTTCGGGGTGGGGTTTATATACAGAATAACAGATACCCCGGGAGGGAGTTACAGACTGGAATCTAATCGAGGGGTTCGAGGTGGGGTTTATATACAGAATAACAGATACCCCGGGGAGGGAGTTACAGACTGGAATCTAATCGAGTGGTTCGGGGTGGGGTTTATATACAGAATAACAGATACCCCAGGGAGGGAGTTACAGACGGGAATCTAATCGAGGGGTTCGGGGTGGGGTTTATATACAGAATAACAGATATCCCGGGGAGGGAGTTACAGACTGGAATCTAATCGAGGGGTTCGGGGTGGGGTTTATATACAGAATAACAGATACCCCGGGGAGGGAGTTACAGACTGGAATCTAATCGAGGGTTTCGGGGTGGGGTTTATATACAGAATAACAGATACCCCGGGAGGGAGTTACAGACTGGAATCTAATCGAGGGGTTCGGGGTGGGGTTTATATACAGAATAACAGATACCCCGGGAGGGAGTTACAGACTGGAATCTAATCGAGGGGTTCGGGGTGGGGTTTATATACAGAATAACAGATACCCCGGGAGGGAGTTACAGACTGGAATCTAATCGAGGGGTTCGGGGTGGGGTTTATATACAGAATAACAGATACCCCGGGAGGGAGTTACAGACTGGAATCTAATCGAGGGGTTCGGGGTGGGGTTTATATACAGAATTACAGATACCCCGGGGAGGGAGTTACAGACTGGAATCTAATCGAGGGGTTCGGGGGTGGGGTTTATATACAAAATAACAGATACCCCGGGAGGGAGTTACAGACTGGAATCTAATCGAGGGGTTCGGGGTGGGGCTTATATACAGAGTAACAGATACCCCGGGAGGGAGTTACAGAATGGAGTCTAATCGAGGGGTTCGGGGTGGGGTTTATATACAGAATAACAGATACCCCGGGGAGGGAGTTACAGACTGGAATCTAATCGAGGGGTTCGGGCTGGGGTTTATATGCAGAATTACAGATTACCCCGGGGAGGGGTTTACAGACTGGAATCTAATCGAGGTGTTTAGGGTGGGGTTTATATACAGAATAACAGATACCCCGGGGAGGGAGTTACAGACTGGAATCTAATCGAGGGGTTAGGGGTGGGGTTTATATACAGAATAACAGATACCCCGGGGAGGGAGTTACAGACTGGAATCTAATCGAGGGGTTCGGGGTGGGGTTTATATACAGAGTAACAGATACCCCGGGGAGGGAGTTACAGAATGGAGTCTAATCGAGGGGTTCGGGGTGGGGTTTATATACAGAATAACAGATACCCCGGGGAGGGAGTTACAGACTGAAATCTAATCGAGGGGTTCGGGGTGGGGTTTATATACAGGATAACAGATACCCTGGGGAGGGAGTTACAGACTGGAATCTAATCGAGGGGTTCGGGGTGGGGTTTATATACAGAATAACAGATACCCCGGGGAGGGAGTTACAGACTGGAATCTAATCGAGGGGTTCGGGGTGGGGTTTATATACAGAATAACAGATACCCCGGGGAGGGAGTTACAGACTGGAATCTAATCGAGGGGCTCGGGGTGGGGTTTATATACAGAATAACAGATACCCCGGGGAGGGAGTTACAGACTGGAATCTAATCGAGGGGTTCGGGGGTGGGGTTTATATACAGAATAACAGATACCCCGGGGAGGGAGTTACAGACTGGAATCTAATCGAGGGGTTCGGGGTGGGGTTTATATACATAACAACAGATACCCCGGGGAGGGAGTTACAGACTGGAATCTAATCGAGGGGTTCGGGGTGGGGTTTATATACAGAATAACAGATACCCCGGGGAGGGAGTTACAGACTGGAATCTAATCGAGGGGTTCGGGGTGGGGTTTATATACAGAATAACAGATACCCCGAGGAGGGAGTTACAGACTGGAATCTAATCGAGGGGTTTGGGGTGGGGATTATATACAGAATAACAGATACCCCGAGGAGGGAGTTACAGACTGGAATCTAATCGAGGGGTTTGGGGTGGGGTTTATAGACAGAATAACAGATACCCCGGGGAGGGAGTTACAGACTGGAATCTAATCGAGGGGTTCGGGGTGGGGTTTATATACAGAATAACAGATACCCCGGGGAGGGAGTTACAGACTGGAATCTAATCGAGGGGTTTGGGGGTGGTGTTTATATAAAGAATAACAGATACCCCGGGGAGGGAGTTACAGACTGGAATCTAATCGAGGGGTTCGGGGTGGGGTTTATATACAGAATAACAGATACCCGGGGAGGGAGTTACAGACTGGAATCTAATCGAGGGGTTCGGGGTGGGGTTTATATACAGAATAACAGATACCCCGGGGAGGGAGTTACAGACCGGAATCTAATCGAGGGGTTTGGGGTGGGGTTTATATACAGAATAACAGATACCCCGGGGAGGGAGTTACAGACTGGAATCTAATCGAGGGGTTCGGGGTGGGGTTTATATACAGAATAACAGATACCCCGGGGAGGGAGTTACAGACTGGAATCTAATCGAGGGGTTCGGGGTGGGGTTTATATACAGAATAACAGATACCCCGGGAGGGAGTTACAGACTGGAATCTAATCGAGGGGTTCGGGGTGGGGTTTATATACAGAATAACAGATACCCCGGGGAGGGAGTTACAGACTGGAATCTAATCGAGGGGTTCGGGGTGGGGTTTATAGACAGAATAACAGATACCCCGGGTAGGGAGTTACAGACTGGAATCTAATCGAAGGGTTCGGGTTGGGGTTTATATACAGAATAACAGATACCCCGGGAGGGAGTTACAGACTGGAATCTAATCGAGGGGTTCGGGGTGGGGTTTATATACAGAATAACAGATACCCCGGGGAGGGAGTTACAGACTGGAATCTAATCGAGGGGTTCGGTGTGGGGTTTATATACAGAATAACAGATACCCCGGGGAGGGAGTTACAGACTGGAATCTAATCGAGGGGTTCGGGGTGGGGTTTATACACAGAATAACAGATACCCCGGGGAGGGAGTTACAGACTGGAATCTAATCGAGGGGTTCGGGGTGGGGTTTATGTACAGAATAACAGATACCCCGGGAAGGAGTTACAGACTGGAATTTAATCGAGGGGTTCGGGGTGGGGTTTATATACAGAATAACAGATACCCCGGGGAGGGAGTTACAGACTGGAATCTAATCGAGGGGTTCGGGGTGGGGTTTATATACAGAATAACAGATACCCTGGGTAGGGAGTTACAGACTGGAATCTAATCGAGGGGTTCAGGGTGGGGTTTATATACAGAATAACAGATACCCCGGGGAGGGAGGTACAGACTGGAATCTAATCGAGGGGTTCGGGGTGGGGTTTATATACAGAATAACAGATACCCCGGGAGGGAGTTACAGAATGGAATCTAATCGAGGGGTTCGGGGTGGGGTTTATATACCGAATAACAGATAACCCGGGGAGGGAGTTACAGACTGGAATCTAATCGAGGGGTTCGGGGTGGGGTTTATATACAGAATAACAGATACCCCGGGGAGGGAGTTACAGACTGGAATCTAATCGAGGGGTTCGGGGTGGGGTTTATATACAGAATTACAGATACCTGCGAGGGAGTTACAGACTGGAATCTAATCGAGGGGCTCGGGGTGGGGTTTATATACAGAATAACATATACCCCGGGGAGGGAGTTACAGACTGGAATCTAATCGAGGCGTTCGGGGTGGGGTTTATATACAGAATAACAGATACCCCTGGAGGGAGTTACAGACTGGAATCTAATCGAGGGGTTCAGGGTGGGGTTTATATACAGAATAACAGATTCCCTGGGAGGGAGTTACAGACTGGAATCTAATCGAGGGGTTCGGGGTGGGGTTTATATACAGAATAACAGATACCCCGGGGAGGGAGTTACAGACTGGAATCTAATCGGGGGGTTCGGGGTGGGGTTTATATACAGAATAACAGATACCCCTGGAGGGAGTTACGTACTGGAATCTAATCAAGGTGTTCGGGGTGGGGTTTATATACAGAATAACAGATACCCCGGGAGGGAGTTACAGACTGGAATCTAATCGAGGGGTTCGGGGTGGGGTTTATATACAGAATAACAGATACCCCGGGGAGGGAGTTACAGACTGGAATCTAATCGAGGGGTTCGGGGTGGGGTTTATATACAGAATAACAGATACCCCGGGAGGGAGTTACAGACTGGAATCTAATCGAGGGGTTCGGGGTGGGGTTTACATACAGAATAACAGATACCCCGGGAGGGAGTTACAAACTGGAATCTAATCGAGGGGTTCGGGGGTGGGGTTTATATACAGAATAACAGATACCCCGGGGAGGGAGTTACAGACTGGAATCTAATCGAGGGGTTCGGGGTGGGGTTTATATACATAACAACAGATACCCCGGGGAGGGAGTTACAGACTGGAATCTAATCGAGGGGTTCGGGGTGCGGTTTATATACAGAATAACAGATACCCCGGGGAGGGAGTTACAGACTGGAATCTAATCGAGGGGTTCAGGGTGCAGTATAGATACAGAATAACAGATACCCCGGGAGGGAGTTACAGACTGGAATCTAATCGAGGGGCTCGGGGTGGGGTTTATATACAGAATAACAGATACCCCGGGGAGGGAGTTACAGACTGGAATCTAATCGAGGAGTTCGGGGTGGGGTTTATATACAGAATAACAGATACCCCGGGAGGGAGTTACAATCTGGAATCTAATCGAGGGGTTCGGGGTGGGGTTTATATACAGAATAACAGATACCCCGGGAGGGAGTTACAGACTGGAATCTAATCGAGGGGTTCGGGGTGGGGTTTATATACAGAATAACAGATACCCCAGGGAGGGAGTTACAGACTGGAATCTAATCGAGGGGTTCGGGGTGGGGTTTATATACAGAATAACAGATATCCCGGGGACGGAGTTACAGACTGGAATCTAATCGAGGGGTTCGGGGTGGGGTTTATATACAGAATAACAGATACCCCGGGGAGGGATTTACAGACTGGAATCTAATCAAGGGGTTCGGAGTGGGGTTTATATACAGAATAACAGATATCCCGGGGAGGGAGTTACAGACTGGAATCTAATCGAGGGGTTCGGGGTGGGGTTTATATACAGAATAACAGATACCCCGGGGAGGGAGTTACAGACTGGAATCTAATCGAGGGGTTCGGGGTGGGGTTTATATACAGAATAACAGATACCCTGGGAGGGAGTTACAGACTGGAATCTAATCGAGGGGTTCGGGGTGGGGTTTATATACAGAATAACAGATACCCCGGGGAGGGAGTTACAGACTGGAATCTAATCGAGGGGTTCGGGGGTGGGGTTTATATACAGAATAACAGATACCCCGGGAGGGAGTTACAGACTGGAATCTAATCGAGGGGTTCGGGGTGGGGTTTATATACAGAATAACAGATACCCCGGGGAGGGAGTTACAGACTGGAATCTAATCGAGGGGTTCGGGGTGGGGTTTATATACAGAATAACAGATTCCCCGGGAGGGAGTTACAGACTGGAATCTAATCGAAGGGTTCGGGTGGGGTTTATATACAGAATAACAGATTCCCCGGGAGGGAGTTACAGACTGGAATCTAATCGAGGGGTTCGGGGTGGGGTTTATATACAGAATAACAGATACCCCCGGGAGGGAGTTACAGACTGGAATCTAATCGAGGGGTTCGGGGTGGGGTTTATATACAGAATAACAGATACCACGGGGAGGGAGTTACAGACTGGAATCTAATCGAGGGGTTCGGGGGTGGGGTTTATATACAGAATAACAGATACCCCGGGGAGGGAGTTACAGACTGGAATCTAATCGAGGGGTTCGGGGTGGGGTTTATATACATAACAACAGATACCCCGGGGAGGGAGTTACAGACTGGAATCTAATCGAGGGGTTCGGGGTGGGGTTTATATACAGAATAACAGATACCCCGGGGAGGGAGTTACAGACTGGAATCTAATCGAGGGGTTCGGGGTGGGGTTTATATACAGAATAACAGATACCCCGGGGAGGGAGTTACAGACTGGAATCTAATCGAGGGGTTCGGGGTGGGGTTTATATACAGAATAACAGATACCCCGGGGAGGGAGTTACAGACTGGAATCTAATCGAGGGGTTCGGGGTGGGGTTTATATACAGAATAACAGATACCCCGGGGAGGGAGTTACAGACTGGAATCTAATCGAGGGGTTCGGGGTGGGGTTTATATACAGAATAACAGATTCCCCGGGAGGGAGTTACAGACTGGAATCTAATCGAGGGGTTCGGGGTGGGGTTTATATACAGAATAACAGATACCCCCGGCAGGGAGTTACAGACTGGAATCTAATCGAGGGGTTCGGGGTGGGGTTTATATACAGAATAACAGATACCCCGGGGAGGGAGTTACAGACTGGAATCTAATCGAGGGGTTCGGGGGTGGGGTTTATATACAGAATAACAGATACCCCGGGGAGGGAGTTACAGACTGGAATCTAATCGAGGGGTTCGGGGTGGGGTTTATATACATAACAACAGATACCCCGGGGAGGGAGTTACAGACTGGAATCTAATCGAGGGGTTCGGGGTGGGGTTTATATACAGAATAACAGATACCCCGGGGAGGGAGTTACAGACTGGAATCTAATCGAGGGGTTCGGGGTGGGGTTTATATACAGAATAACAGATAGCCCGGGGAGGGAGTTACAGACTGGAATCTAATCGAGGGGTTCGGGGTGGGGTTTATATACAGAATAACAGATACCCCGGGAGGGAGTTACAGACTGGAATCTAATCGAGGGGTTCGGGGTGGGGTTTACATACAGAATAACAGATACCCCGGGAGGGAGTTACAAACTGGAATCTAATCGAGGGGTTCGGGGTCGGGTTTATATACAGAATAACAGATACCCCGGGGAGGGAGTTACAGACTGGAATCTAATCGAGGGGCTCGGGGTGGGGTTTATATACAGAATAACAGATACCCCGGGGAGGGAGTTACAGACTGGAATCTAATCGAGGAGTTCGGGGTGGGGTTTATATACAGAATAACAGATACCCCGGGAGGGAGTTACAATCTGGAATCTAATCGAGGGGTTCGGGGTGGGGTTTATATACAGAATAACAGATACCCCGGGAGGGAGTTACAGACTGGAATCTAATCGAGGGGTTCGGGGTGGGGTTTATATACAGAATAACAGATACCCCAGGGAGGGAGTTACAGACTGGAATCTAATAGAGGGGTTCGGGGTGGGGTTTATATACAGAATAACAGATATCCCGGGGACGGAGTTACAGACTGGAATCTAATCGAGGGGTTCGGGGTGGGGTTTATATACAGAATAACAGATACCCCGGGGAGGGATTTACAGACTGGAATCTAATCAAGGGGTTCGGAGTGGGGTTTATATACAGAATAACAGATACCCCGGGGAGGGAGTTACAGACTGGAATCTAATCGAGGGGTTCGGGGTGGGGTTTATATACAGAATAACAGATACCCCGGGGAGGGAGTTACAGACTGGAATCTAATCGAGGGGTTCAGGGTGGGGTTTATATACAGAATAACAGATACCCCGGGGAGGGATTTACAGACTGGAATCTAATCGAGGGGTTCGGGGTGGGGTTTATATACAGAATAACAGATTCCCCGGGAGGGAGTTACAGACTGGAATCTAATCGAAGGGTTCGGGTGGGGTTTATATACAGAATAACAGATTCCCCGGGAGGGAGTTACAGACTGGAATCTAATCGAGGGGTTCGGGGTGGGGTTTATATACAGAATAACAGATACCCCCGGGAGGGAGTTACAGACTGGAATCTAATCGAGGGGTTCGGGGTGGGGTTTATATACAGAATAACAGATACCCCGGGGAGGGAGTTACAGACTGGAATCTAATCGAGGGGTTCGGGGGTGGGGTTTATATACAGAATAACAGATACCCCGGGGAGGGAGTTACAGACTGGAATCTAATCGAGGGGTTCGGGGTGGGGTTTATATACATAACAACAGATACCCCGGGGAGGGAGTTACAGACTGGAATCTAATCGAGGGGTTCGGGGTGCGGTTTATATACAGAATAACAGATACCCCGGGGAGGGAGTTACAGACTGGAATCTAATCGAGGGGTTCAGGGTGCAGTATAGATACAGAATAACAGATACCCCGAGAGGGAGTTACAGACTGGAATCTAATCGAGGGGTTCGGGGTGGGGTTTATATACAGAATAACAGATACCCCGGGAGGGAGGTACAGACTGGAATCTAATCGAGGGGTTCAGGGTGGGGTTTATATACAGAATAACAGATACCCCGGGGAGGGGATTACAGACTGGAATCTAATCGAGGGGTTCGGGGGTGGGGTTTATATACAGAATAACAGATACCCCGGGAGGGAGTAACAGACTGGAATCTAATCGAGGGGTTCAGGGTGGGGTTTATATACAGAATAACAGATACCGCGGGGAGGGAGTTACAGACTGGAATCTAATCGAGGGGTTCGGGGTGGGGTTTATATACAGAATAACAGATACCCCGGGGAGGGAGTTACAGAATGGAGTCTAATCGAGGGGTTCGGGGTGGGGTTTATATACAGAATAACAGATACCCGGGAGGGATTTACAGACTGGAATCTAATCAAGGGGTTCGGGGTGGGGTTTATATACAGAATAACAGATACCCCGAGAGGGAGTTACAGACTGGAATCTAATCGAGGGGTTCAGGGTGGGGTTTATATACAGAATAACAGATACCCCGGGGAGGGAGTTACAGTCAAGAATCTAATCGAGGGGTTCGGGGTGGGGTTTATATACAGAATAACAGATTACCCCGGGGAGGGGTTTACAGACTGGAATCTAATCGAGGTGTTTAGGGTGGGGTTTATATACAGAATAACAGATACACCGGGGAGGGAGTTACAGACTGGAATCTAATCGAGGGGTTCGGGGTGGGGTTTATATACAGAATAACAGATACCCTGGGGAGGGAGTTACAGACTGGAATCTAATCGAGGGGTTCGGGGTGGGGTTTATATACAAAATAACAGACACCCCGGGGAGGGAGTTACAGACTGGAATCTAATCGAGGGGTTCGGGGTGGGGTTTATATACACAATAACAGATACCCCGGGGAGGGAGTTACAGACTGGAATCTAATCGAGCAATTCGGGGTGGGGTTTATATACAAAATAAGAGATACACCGGTGAGGGAGTTACAGACTGGAAACTAATCGAGGGGTTCGGGGTGTGGTTTATATACAGAATAACAGATACCCCGGGAGGGAGTTACAGACTGGAATCTAATCGAGGGGTGCGGGGGTGGGGTTTATATACAGAATAACAGATACCCCGTGGAGGGACTCACAGACTGGAATCTAATCGAGGGGTTTGGGGTGGGGTTTATATACAGAATTACAGATACCCCGTGGAGGGAGTTACAGACTGGAATCTAATCGAGGGGTTCGGGGTGGGGTTTATATACAGAATAACAGATACCCCGGGGAGGGAGTTACAGACTGGAATCTAATCGAGGGGTTCGGGGTGGGGTTTATATACAGAATAACAGATACCCCGGGAGGGAGTTACAGACTGGAAACTAATCGAGGGGTTCGGGGTGCGGTATAGATACAGAATAACAGATACCCCGAGAGGGAGTTACAGACTGGAATCTAATCGAGGGGTTCGGGGTGGGGTTTATATACAGAATAACAGATACCCCGGGGAGGGAGTTACAGACTGGAATCTAATCGAGGGGTTCGGGGTGGGGTTTATATACAGAATAACTGATACCCCGGGGAGGGAGTTACAGACTGGAATCTCATCGAGGGGTTCAGGGTGGGGTTTATATACAGAATAACAGATACCCCGGGGAGGGAGTTACAGACTGGAATCTAATCGAGGGGTTCGGGGTGGGGTTTATATATAGAATAACAGATACCCCGGGAGGGAGTTACAGACTGGAATCTAATCGAGGGGTTCAGGGTGGGGTTTATATATAGAATAACAGATACCCCGGGAGGGAGTTACAGACTGGAATCTAATCGAGGGGTTCAGGGTGGGGTTTATATATAGAATAACAGATACCCCGGGGAGGGAGTTACAGACTGGAATCTAATCGAGGGGTTCGGGGTGGGGTTTATATACAGAATAACAGATACCCCGAGAGGGAGTTACAGACTGGAATCTAATCAAGGGGTTCGGGGTGGGGTTTATATACAGAATAACAGATACCCCGGGGAGGGAGTTACAGTCAAGAATCTAATCGAGGGGTTCGGGGTGGGGTTTATATACAGAATAACAGATTACCCCGGGGAGGGGTTTACAGACTGGAATCTAATCGAGGTGTTTAGGGTGGGGTTTATATACAGAATAACAGATACACCGGGGAGGGAGTTACAGACTGGAATCTAATCGAGGGGTTCGGGGGTGGGGTTTATATACAGAATAACAGATACCTCGGGAGGGAGTTACAGACTGGAATCTAATCGAGGGGTTCGGGGTGGGGTTTATATACAGAGTAACAGATACCCCGGGAGGGAGTTACAGAATGGAGTCTAATCGAGGGGTTCGGGGTGGGGTTTATATACAGAATAACAGATACCCCGGGGAGGGAGTTACAGACTGGAATCTAATCGAGGGGTTCGGGGTGGGGTTTATATACAGGATAACAGATACCCTGGGGAGGGAGTTACAGACTGGAATCTAATCGAGGGGTTCGGGGTGGGGTTTATATACAGAATAACAGATACCCCGGGGAGGGAGTTACAGACTGGAATCTAATCGAGGGGTTCGGGGTGGGGTTTATATACAGAATTACAGATACCCCGGGAGGGAGTTACAGACTGGAATCTAATCGAGGGGTTCGGGGTGGGGTTTATATACAGAATAACAGATACCTCGGGGAGGGAGTTACAGACTGGAATCTAATCGAGGGGTTCGGGGTGGGGTTTATATACAGAATAACAGACCCCCAGGGAGGGAGTTACACACTGGAATCTAATCGAGGTGTTCGGGGTGGGGTTTATATAAAGAATAACAGATACCCCGGGGAGGGAGTAACAGACTGGAATCTAATCAAGGGGTTCGGAGTGGGGTTTATATACAGAATAACAGATACCCGGGGAGGGAGTTACAGACTGGAAACTAATCGAGGGGTTTCGGGGTGGGGTTTATATACAGAATAACAGATACCCCGGGGAGGGAGTTACAGACTGGAATCTAATCGAGGGGTTTGGGGGTGGTGTTTATATACAGAATAACAGATACCCCGGGGAGGGAGTTACAGACTGGAATCTAATCGAGGGGTTCGGGGGTGGGGTTTATATACAGAATAACAGATACCCCGGGGAGGGAGTTACAGACTGGAATCTAATCGGGGGGTACGGGGTGAGGTTTATATACAGAATAACAGATACCCCGGGAGGGAGTTACAGACTGGAATCTAATCGAGGGGTTTGGGGGTGGTGTTTATATACAGAATAACAGATACACCGGGGAGGGGGTTACAGACTGGAATCTAATCGAGGGGTTCGGGGTGGTTTATATACAGAATAACAGATACCCCGGGGAGGGAGTTACAGACTGGAATCGAATCGAGGGGTTCGGGGTGGGGTTTATGTACAGAATAACAGATACCCCGGGAAGGAGTTACAGACTGGAATCTAATCGAGGGGTTCGGGGTGGGGTTTATATACAGAATAACAGATACCCCGGGGAGGGAGTTACAGACTGGAATCTAATCGAGGGGTTCGGGGTGGGGTTTATATACAGAATAACAGATACCCCGGGCAGGGAGTTGCAGACTGGAATCTAATCGAGGGGTTCGGGTTGGGGTTTATAGACAGAATAACAGATACCCTGGGTAGGGAGTTACAGACTGGAATCTAATCGAGGGGTTCAGGGTGGGGTTTATATACAGAATAACAGATACCCCGGGGAGGGAGGTACAGACTGGAATCTAATCGAGGGGTTCGGGGTGGGGTTTATATCCAGAATAACAGATACCCCGGGAGGGAGTTACAGACTGGAATCTAATCGAGGGGTTCGGGGTGGGGTTTATATACAGAATAACAGATAACCCGGGGAGGGAGTTACAGACTGGAATCTAATCGAGGGGTTCGGGGTGGGGTTTATATACAGAATAACAGATACCCCGGGAGGGAGTTACATACTGGAATCTAATCGAGGGGTTCAGGGTGGGGTTTATATACAGAATAACAGATACCCCGGGGAGGGAGTTACAGACTGGAATCTAATCGAGGGGTTCGGGGTGGGGTTTATATACAGAATAACAGATACCCCGGGGAGGGAGTTACAGACTGGAATCTAATCGAGGCGTTCGGGGTGGCGTTTATATACAGAATAACAGATACCCCGGGAGGGAGTTACAGACTGGAATCTAATCGAGGGGTTCGGGGTGGGGTTTATATACAGAATAACAGATACCCCGGGGAGGGAGTTACAGACTGGACTCTAATCGAGGGGTTCGGGGTGGGGTTTATATACAGAATTACAGATACCTGCGAGGGAGTTACAGACTGGAATCTAATCGAGGGGTTCGGGGTGGGGTTTATATACAGAATAACAGATACCCCGGGGAGGGAGTTACAGACTAGAATCTAATCGGGTGGTTCGGGGTGGGGTTTATATACAGAATAACAGATACCCCTGGAGGGAGTTACAGACTGGAATCTAATCAAGGGGTTCGGGGTGGGGTTTATATACAGAATAACAGATACCCCGGGAGGGAGTTACAGACTGGAATCTAATCGAGGGGTTCGGGGTGGGGTTTATATACAGAATAACAGATACCCCAGGGAGGGAGTTACAGACTGGAATCTAATCGAGGGGCTCGGGGTGGGGTTTATACACAGAATAACAGATACCCCGGGGACGGAGTTACAGACTGGAATCTAATCGAGGAGTTGGGGGTGGGGTTTATATACAGAATAACAGAAACCCCGGGAGGGAGTTACAGTCTGGAATCTAATCGAGGGGTTCGGGGTGGGGTTTATATACAGAATAACAGATACCCCGGGAGGGAGTTACAGACTGGAATCTAATCGAGGGGTTCGGGGTGGGGTTTATATACAGAATAACAGATACCCCGGGGAGGGAGTTACAGACTGGAATCTAATCGAGGGGTTCGGGGTGGGGTTTATATACAGAATAACAGATATCCCGGGAGGGAGTTACAGACTGGAATCTAATCGAGGGGTTCGGGGTGGGGTTTATATACAGAATAACAGATACCCCGGGGAGGGAGTTACAGACTGGAATCTCATCGAGGGGTTCAGGGTGGGGTTTATATCCAGAATAACAGATACCCGGGAGTGAGTTACAGACTGGAATCTAATCGAGGGGTTCGGGGTGGGGTTTATATACAGAATAACAGATACCCCGGGGAGGGAGTTACAGACTGGAATCTAATCGAGGGGTTCGGGGTGGGGTTTATATACAGAATAACAGATACCCCGGGGAGGGAGTTACAGACTGGAATCTAATCGAGGGGTTCGGGGTGGGGTTTATATACAGAATAACAGATAGCCCGGGGAGGGAGTTACAGACTGGAATCTAATCGAGGGGTTCGGGGTGGGGTTTATATACAGAATAACAGATACCCCGGGGAGGGAGTTACAGACTGGAATCTAATCGAGGGGTTCGGGGTGGGGTTTATATACAGAATAACAGATAGCCCGGGGAGGGAGTTACAGACTGGAATCTAATCGAGGGGTTCGGGGTGGGGTTTATATACAGAATAACAGATACCCCGGGGAGGGAGTTACAGACTGGAATCTAATCGAGGGGTTCGGGGTGGGGTTTATATACAGAATAACAGATACCCCGGGGAGGGAGTTACAGACTGGAATCTAATCGAGGAGTTCGGGGTGGGGTTTATATACAGAATAACAGATACCCCGGGAGGGAGTTACAGACTGGAATCTAATCGAGGGGTTCGGGGTGGGGTTTATATACAGAATAACAGATACCCCGGGGAGGGAGTTACAGACTGGAATCTAATCGAGGGGTTCGGGGTGGGGTTTATATGCAGAATAACAGATACCCCGGGGAGGGAGTTACAGACTGGAATCTAATCGCGGGGTTCGGGGTGGGGTTTATATACAGAATAACAGATACCCCAGGGAGGGAGTTACAGACTGGAATCTAATCGAGGGGTTCGGGGTGGGGTTTATATACAGAATAACAGATATCCCGGGGACGGAGTTTCAGACTGGAATCTAATCGAGGGCTTCGGGGTGGGGTTTATATACAGAATAACAGATACCCCGGGGAGGGAGTTACAGACTGGAATCTAATCGAGGGGTTCGGGGTGCGGTATAGACACAGAATAACAGATACCCCGGGGAGGGAGTTACAGACTGGAATCTAATCGAGGGGTTCGGGGTGGGGTTTATATCCAGAATAACAGATACCCGGGAGGGAGTTACAGACTGGAATCTAATCGAGGGGTTCGGGGTGGGGTTTATATACAGAATAACAGATACCCCAGGGAGGGAGTTACAGACTGGAATCTAATCGAGGGGTTCGGGGTGGGGTTTATATACAGAATAACAGATACCCTGGGGAGGGAGTTACAGACTGGAATCTAATCGAGGGGTTCGGGGTGGGGTTTATATACAGAATGACAGATACCCCGGGGAGGGAGTTACAGACTGGAATCTAATCGAGGGGTTCGGGGTGGGGTTTATATACAGAATAACAGATACCCCGGGAGGGAGTTACAGACTGGAATCTAATCGAGGGGTTCGGGGTGGGGATTATATACAGAATAACAAATACCCCGGGAGGGGGTTACAGACTGGAATCTAATCGAGGGGTTCGGGGTGGGGTTTATATACAGAATAACAGATACCCCGGGGAGGGAGTTACAGACTGGAATCTAATCGAGGGGTTCGGGGTGGGGTTTATATACAGAATAACAGATACCCCGGGGAGGGAGATACAGACTGGAATCTAATCGAGGGGTTCGGGGTGGGGTTTATATACAAAATAACAGATACCCCGGGGAGGGAGTTACAGACTGGAATCTAATCGAGGGGTTCGGGGTGGGGTTTATATACACAATAACAGATACCCCGGGGAGGGAGTTACAGACTGGAATCTAATCGAGGGGTTCGGGGTGGGGTTTATATACAGAATAACAGATACCCCGGGGAGGGAGTTACAGACTGGAAACTAATCGAGGGGTTCGGGGTGTGGTTTATATACAGAATAACAGATACCCCGGGAGGGAGTTACAGACTGGAATCTAATCGAGGGGTTCAGGGTGGGGTTTATATACAGAATAACAGATACCCCGGGAGGGAGTTACAGACTGGAATCTAATCGAGGGGTTCGGGGTGGGGTTTATATACAGAATTACAGATACCCCGTGGAGGGAGTTACAGACTGGAATCTAATCGAGGGGTTTGGGGTGGGGTTTATATACAGAATTACAGATACCCCGTGGAGGGAGTTACAGACTGGAATCTAATCGAGGGGTTCGGGGTGGGGTTTATATACAAAATAACAGATACCCCGGGGAGGGAGTTACAGACTGGAATCTAATCGAGGGGTTCGGGGTGGGGTTTATATACAGAATAACAGATACCCCGGGAGGGAGTTACAGACTGGAAACTAATCGAGGGGTTCGGGGTGCGGTATAGATACAGAATAACAGATACCCCGGGGAGGGAGTTACAGACTGGAATCTAATCGAGGGGTTCGGGGTGGGGTTTATATATAGAATAACAGATACCCCGGGAGGGAGTTACAGACTGGAATCTAATCGAGGGGTTCAGGGTGGGGTTTATATATAGAATAACAGATACCCCGGGAGGGAGTTACAGACTGGAATCTAATCGAGGGGTTCAGGGTGGGGTTTATATATAGAATAACAGATACCCCGGGGAGGGAGTTACAGACTGGAATCTAATCGAGGGGTTCGGGGTGGGGTTTATATACAGAATAACAGATACCCCGGGGAGGGAGTTACAGACTGGAATCTAATCGAGGGGTTCGGGGTGGGGTTTATATACAGAATAACAGATACCCCGGGAGGGAGTTACAGACTGGAATCTAATCGAGGGGCTCGGGGTGGGGTTTATATACAGAATAACAGATACCCCGGGAGGGAGTTACAGACTGGAATCTAATCGAGGGGCTCGGGGTGGGGTTTATATACAGAATAACAGATACCCCCGGGAGGGAGTTACAGACTGGAATCTAATCGAGGGGTTCGGGGCGGGGTTTATATACAGAATAACAGATACCGCGTGTAGGGAGTTCCAGACTGGAATCTAATCGAGGGGTTCGGGGTGGGGTTTATATACAGAATAACTGGTACCCCGGGGAGGGAGTTACAGACTGGAATCTAATCGAGGGGTTCGGGGAGGGGTTTATATACAGAATTACAGATACCCTGGGGAGGGAGTTACAGACTGGAATCTAATCGAGGGGTTCGGGGCTGGGGTTTATATACAGAATAACAGATACCCCGGGAGGGAGTTACAGACTGGAATCTAATCGAGGGGTTCGGAGTGGGGTTTATATACAGAATAACAGATACCCCGGGGAGGGAGTTACAGACTGGAATCTAATCGAGGGGTTCGGGATGGGGTTTATATACAGAATATCAGATACCCCGGGAGGGAGTTACAGACTGGAATCTAATCGAGGGGTTCGGGGAGGGGTTTATATACAGAATTACAGATACCGCGGGGAGGGAGTTCCAGACTGGAATCTAATCGAGGGGTTCGGGGTGGGGTTTATATACAGAATAACAGATACAGCGGGAGGGAGTTACAGACTGGAATCTAATTGAGGGGTTCGGGGTGGGGATTATATACAGAATAACAAATACCCCGGGAGGGGGTTACAGACTGGAATCTAATCGAGGGGTTTGGGGTGGGTTTTATATACAGAATAACAGATACCCCGGGGAGGGAGTTACAGACTGGAATCTAATCGAGGGGTTCGGGGTGGGGTTTATATACACAATAACAGATACCCCGGGGAGGGAGTTACAGACTGGAATCTAATCGAGGGGTTCAGGGTGGGGTTTATATACAGAATAACAGATACCCCGGGAGGGAGTTACAGACTGGAATCTAATCGAGGGGTTCGGGGTGGGGTTTATATACAGAATAACAGATACCCCGGGGAGGGAGTTACAGACTGGAATCTAATCGAGGGGTTCGGGGTGGGGTTTATATACAGAATAACAGATACCCCGGGAGGGAGTTACAGACTGGAATCTAATCGAGGGGTTCGGGGTGGGGTTTATATACAGAATAACAGATACCCCGGGAGGGAGTTACAGACTGGAATCTAATCGAGGGGTTCGGGGTGGGGTTTATATACAGAATAACAGATACCCCGGGAGGGAGTTACAGACTGGAATCTAATCGAGGGGTTCGGGGTGGGGTTTATATACAGAATAACAGATACCCCGGGGAGGGAGTTACAGACTGGAATCTAATCGAGGGGTTCGGGGTGGGGTTTATATACAGATTAACAGATACCACGGGGAGGGAGTTACAGACTGGAATCTAATCGAGGGGATCGGGGTGGGGTTTATATACAGAATAACAGATACCCCGGGAGGGAGTTACAGACGGGAATCTAATCGAGGGGTTCGGAGTGGGGTGTATATACAGAATAACAGATACCCCGGGGAGGGAGTTACAGACTGGAATCTAATCGAGGGGTTCGGGGGTGTGGTTTATATACAGAATAACAGATACCCCGGGGAGGGAGTTACAGACTGGAATCTAATCGAGGGGTTAAGGGTGGGGTTTACAGACTGGAATCTAATCGAGGGGTTCGGGGGTGGGGTTTATATACAGAATTACAGATACCCCGGGGAGGGAGTTACAGACTGGAATCTAATCGAGGGGTTCGGGGTGGGGTTTATATACAGAATTACAGATACCCCGGGAGGGAGTTACAGACTGGAATCTAATCGAGGGATTCGGGGTGGGGTTTATATACAGAGTAACAGATACCCCGGGAGGGAGTTACACAATGGAGTCTAATCGAGGGGTTCGGGGTGGGGTTTATATACAGAATAACAGATACCCGGGAGGGAGTTACAGACTGGAATCTAATCGAGGGGTTCGGGGTGGGGTTTATATACAGAATAACAGATACCCCGGGAGGGAGTGACAGACTGGAATCGAATTGAGGGGTTCGGGGTGGGGTTTATATACAGAATAACAGATACCCCGGGGAGGGAGTTACAGACTGGAATCTAATCGGGGGGTTCGGGGTGGGGTTTATATACAGAATAACAGATACCCCGGGAGGGAGTTACAGACTGGAATCTAATCGAGGGGTTTGGGGTGGGGTTTATATACAGAATAACAGATACCCCGGGGTGGGAGTTACAGACTGGAATCGAATCGAGGAGTTCGGGGTGGGGTTTATATACAGAATAACAGGTACCCCGGGGAGGGAGTTACAGACTGGAATCTAATCGAGGGGTTCAGGGTGGGGTTTATATGTAGAATAACAGATACCCCGGGGAGGGAGTTACAGACTGGAATCGAATTGAGGGGTTCGGGGTGGGGTTTATATACAGAATAACAGATACCCCCGGGAGGGAGTTACACACTGGAATCTAATCGAGGGGTTCAGGGTGGGGTTTATATACAGAATAACAGATTCCCCGGGGAGGGAGTTACAGACTGGAATCTAATCGAGGGGTTCGGGGTGGGGTTTATACACAGAATAACAGATACCCCGGGAGGGAGTTACAGACTGGAATCTAATCGGTGGGTTCGGGGTGGGGTTTATATACAGAATAACAGATACCCCGGGGAGGGAGTTACAGACTGGAATCTAATCGAGGGGTTCGGGGTGGGGTTTATATACAGAATAACAGATACCCCGGGAGGGAGTTACCGACTGGAATCGAATCGGTGGGTTCGGGGTGGGGTTTATATACAGAATAACAGATACCCCGGGGAGGGAGTTACAGACTGGAATCTAATCGAGGGGTTCGGGGTGGGGTTTATATACAGAATAACAGATACCCCAGGGGGGGAGTTACAGACTGGAATCTAATCGAGGGGTTCGGGGTGGGGTTTATATACAGAATAACAGATACCCCGGGAGGGAGTTACAGACTGGAATCTAATCGAGGGGTTCGGGGTGGGGTTTATATACACAATAACAGATACCCCGGGGAGGGAGTTACAGACTGGAATCTAATCGAGGGGTTCGGGGTGGGGTTTATATCCAGAATAACAGATACCCCGGGGAGGGAGTTACAGACTGGAATCTAATCGAGGGGTTCGGGGTGGGGTTTATATACAGAATAACAGATACCCCGGGGAGGGAGTTACAGACTGGAATCTAATCGAGGGGTTCGGGGTGGGGTTTACATACAGAATAACAGATACCCCGGGAGGGAGTTACAGACTGGAATCTAATCGAGGGGTTCGGGGTGGGGTTTATATACAGAATAACAGATACCCCGGGAGGGAGTTACAGACTGGAATCTAATCGAGGAGTTCGGGGTGGGGTTTATATATAGAATACCTGATACCCCGGCGAGGGAGTTATCGACTGGAATCTCATCGAGGGGTTCAGGGTGGGGTTTATATACAGAATAACAGATACCACGGGAGGGAGTTACAGACTGGAATCTCATCGAGGGGTTCGGGGTGGGGTTTATATACAGAATAACAGATACCCCGGGAGGGAGTTACAGACTGGAATCTAATCGGTGGGTTCGGGGTGGGGTTTATATACAGAATAACAGATACCCCGGGAGGGAGTTACAGACTGGAATCGAATCGGTGGGTTCGGGGTGGGGATTATATACAGAATAACAGATACCCCGGGGAGGGAGTTACAGACTGGAATCTAATCGAGGGGTTCGGGGTGGGGTTTATATACAGAATAACAGATACCCCAGGGGGGGAGTTACAGACTGGAATCTAATCGAGGGGGTCGGGGTGGGGTTTATATACACAATAACAGATACCCCGGGGAGGGAGTTACAGACTGGAATCTAATCGAGGGGTTCGGGGTGGGGTTTATATACAGAATAACAGATACCCCGGGGAGGGACTCACAGACTGGAATCTAATCGAGGGGTTCGGGGTGGGGTTTATATACAGAATAACAGATACACCGGGGAGGGAGTTACAGACTGGAATCTAATCGAGGGGTTCGGGGTGTGGTTTATATACAGAATAACAGATACCCCGGGGAGGGAGTTACAGACTGGAATCTAATCGGGGGGTTCGGGATGGGGATTATATGCAGAATAACAGATACCCCGGGGAGGGAGTTACAGACTGGAATCTAATCGGGGGGTTCGGGGTGGGGTTTATATACAGAATAACAGATACCCCGGGGAGGGAGTTACAGACTGGAATCTAATCGAGGGGTTCGGGGTGGGGTTTATATACAGAATAACAGATACCCCGGGGAGGGAGTTACAGACTGGAATCTAATCGAGGGGTTCGGGGTGGGGTTTATATACAGAATAACAGATACCCCGAGAGGGAGTTACAGACTGGAATCTAATCGAGGGTTTCGGGGTGGGGTTTATATACAGAATAACAGATACCCCGGGGAGGGAGTTACAGACTGGAATCTAATCGAGGGGTTCGGGGTGGGGTTTATATACAGAATAACAGATACCCCAGGAGGGAGTTACAGACTGGAATCTAATCGAGGGGTTCGGGGTGGGGTTTATATACAGAATAACAGATACCCCGGGAGGGAGTTACAGACTGGAATCTAATCGAGGGGTTCGGGGTGGGGATTATATACAGAATAACAGATACCCCGGGGAGGGAGTTACAGACTGGAATCTAATCGAGGGGTTCGGGGTGGGGTTTATATACAGAATAACAGATACCCCGGGAGGGAGTTACAGACTGGAATCTAATCAAGGGGTTCGGGGTGAGGTTTATATACAGAATAACAGATACCCCGGGAAGGGAGTTACAGACTGGAATCTAATCGAGGGGCTCGGGGGTGGGGTTTATATACAGAATAACAGATAACCCGGGGAGGGAGTTGCAGACTGGAATCTAATCAAGGGGTTCGGGGGTGGGGTTTATATACAGAATAACAGATACCCCGGGGAGGGAGTTACAGACTGGAATCTAATCGAGGGGTTCGGGGGTGGGGTTTATATACAGAATAACAGATACCCCGGGGAGGGAGTTACAGACTGGAATCTCATCAAGGGGTTCGGGGTGGGGTTTATATACACAATAACAGAGACCCCGGGGAGGGAGTTACAGACTGGAATCTAATCGAGGGGTTCGGGGTGGGGTTTATATACAGAATAACAGATACGCCGGGGAGGGAGTTACAGACTGGAATCTAATCGAGGGGTTCGGGGTGGAGTTTATATACAGAATAACAGATACCCCGTGGAGGGAGTTACAGACTGGAATCTAATCGAGGGGTTCGGGGTGGGGTTTATATACAGAATAACAGATACCCCGGGGAGGGAGTTACAGACTGGAATCTAATCGAAGGGTTCGGGGTGTGGTTTATATACAGAATAACAGATACCCCGGGGAGGGAGTTACAGACTGGAATCTAATCGAGGGGTTCGGGGGTGGGGTTTATATACAGAATAACAGATACCACGGGGAGGGAGTTACAGACTGGAATCTAATCGAGGGGTTCGGGGTGGGGTTTATATACAGAATAACAGATACCCCGGGGAGGGAGTTACAGACTGAAATCTAATCGAGGGGTTCGGGGTGGGGTTTATATACAGAATAACAGATACCCCGGGGAGGGAGTTACAGACTGGAATCTCATCGAGGGGTTCGGGGTGGGGTTTATATACAGAATTACAGATACCCCGGGGAGGGAGTTACAGACTGGAATCTAATCGAGGGGTTCGGGGTGGGGTTTATATACAGAATAACAGATACACCGGGGAGGGAGTTACAGACTGGAATCTAATCGAGGGGTTCGGGGTGGGGTTTATATACAGAATAACAGATACCCCGGGGAGGGAGTTACAGACTGGAATCTAATCGAGGGGTTCGGGGTGGGGTTTATATACAGAATAACAGATACCCCGGGAGGAAGTTACAGACTGGAATCTAATCGAGGGGTTCATGGTGGGGTTTATATACAGAATAACAGATACCCCGGGAGGGAGTTACAGACTGGAATCTAATCGAGGGGTTCGGGGTGGGGTTTATATACAGAATAACAGATACCCCGGGGAGGGAGTTACAGACTGGAATCTAATCGAGGGGTTCAGGGTGGGGTTTATATACAGAATAACAGATACCCCGGGGAGGGAGTTACAGACTGGAATCTAATCGAGGTGTTCGGGGTGGGGTTTATATACAGAATAACAGATACCCCGGGGAGGGAGTTACAGACTGGAATCTAATCGAGGGGTTCGGGGTGGGGTTTATATACAGAATAACAGATACCCCGGGAGGGAGTTACAGACTGGAATCTAATCGAGGGGTTCGGGATGGGGTTTATATACAGAATAACAGATACCCCGGGAGGGAGTTACAGACTGGAGTCTAATCGAGGGGTTCGGGGTGGGGATTATATACAGAATAACAGATACCCCGGGGAGGGAGTTACAGACTGGAATCTAATCGAGGGGTTCGGGGTGGGGTTTATATACAGAATAACAGATACCCCGGGAGGGAGTTACAGACTGGAATCTAATCAAGGGGTTCGGGGTGAGGTTTATATACAGAATAACAGATACCCCGGGAAGGGAGTTACAGACTGGAATCTAATCGAGGGGCTCGGGGGTGGGGTTTATATACAGAATAACAGATAACCCGGGGAGGGAGTTGCAGACTGGAATCTAATCAAGGGGTTCGGGGGTGGGGTTTATATACAGAATAACAGATACCCCGGGGAGGGAGTTACAGACTGGAATCTAATCGAGGGGTTCGGGGGTGGGGTTTATATACAGAATAACAGATACCCCGGGGAGGGAGTTACAGACTGGAATCTCATCAAGGGGTTCGGGGTGGGGTTTATATACACAATAACAGAGACCCCGGGGAGGGAGTTACAGACTGGAATCTAATCGAGGGGTTCGGGGTGGGGTTTATATACAGAATAACAGATACCCCAGGGAGGGAGTTACAGACTGGAATCTAATCGAGGGGTTCGGGGTGGAGTTTATATACAGAATAACAGATCCCCCGTGGAGGGAGTTACAGACTGGAATCTAATCGAGGGGTTCGGGGTGGGGTTTATATACAGAATAACAGATACCCCGGGGAGGGAGTTACAGACTGGAATCTAATCGAAGGGTTCGGGGTGTGGTTTATATACAGAATAACAGATACCCCGGGGAGGGAGTTACAGACTGGAATCTAATCGAGGGGTTCGGGGTGGGGTTTATGTACAGAATAACAGATACCCCGGGGAGGGAGTTACAGACTGGAATCTAATCGAGGGGTTCGGGGGTGGGGTTTATATACAGAATAACAGATACCACGGGGAGGGAGTTACAGACTGGAATCTAATCGAGGGGTTCGGGGTGGGGTTTATATACAGAATAACAGATACCCCGGGGAGGGAGTTACAGACTGAAATCTAATCGAGGGGTTCGGGGTGGGGTTTATATACAGAATAACAGATACCCCGGGGAGGGAGTTACAGACTGGAATCTCATCGAGGGGTTCGGGGTGGGGTTTATATACAGAATTACAGATACCCCGGGGAGGGAGTTACAGACTGGAATCTAATCGAGGGGTTCAGGGTGGGGTTTATATACAGAATAATAGATACCGCGGGGAGGGAGTTACAGACTGGAATCTAATCGAGAGGTTCGGGGTGGGGTTTATATACAGAATAACAGATACCCCGGGAGGGAGTTACACACTGGAATCTAATCGAGGGGTTCACGGTGGGGTTTATATACAGAATAACAGATACCCCGGGGAGGGAGTTACAGACTGGAATCTAATCGGGGCGTTCGGGGTGGGGTTTATATACAGAATAACAGATTCCCCGGGGAGGGACTCACAGACTGGAATCTAATCGAGGGGTTCGGGGTGGGGTTTATATACAGACTTACAGATACCCCGGGGAGGGAGTTACAGACTGGAATCTAATCGAGGGGAATGGGGGTGGGGTTTATATACAGAATAACAGATACCCCGTGGAGTGAGTTACAGACTGGAATCTAATCGAGGGGTTCGGGGTGGGGTTTATACACAGAATTACAGATACCCCGGGGAGGGAGTTACAGACTGGAATCTAATCGAGGGGTTCGGGGTGGGGTTTATATACAGAATAACAGATACCCCAGGGAGGGAGTTACAGACTGGAATCTAATCGAGGGGCTCGGGGTGGGGTTTATATACAGAATAACAGATACCCCAGGGAGGGAGTTACAGACTGGAATCTAATCGAGGGGTTCAGGGTGGGGTTTATATACAGAATAACAGATACCCCGAGAGGGAGTTACAGACTGGAATCTAATCGGGGGGTTCGGGGTGTGGTTTATATACAGAATAACAGATACCCCGGGGAGGGAGTTACAGACTGGAATCTAATCGAGGGGTTCGGGGTGGGGTTTATATACAGAATAACAGATACCACGGGGAGGGAGTTACAGACTGGAATCTAATCGAGGGGTTCGGGGTGGGGTTTATATACAGAATAACAGATACCCCGGGGAGGGAGTTACAGACTGAAATCTAATCGAGGGGTTCGGGGTGGGGTTTATATACAGAATAACAGATACCCCGGGGAGGGAGTTACAGACTGGAATCTCATCGAGGGGTTCGGGGTGGGGTTTATATACAGAATTACAGATACCCCGGGGAGGGAGTTACAGACTGGAATCTAATCGAGGGGTTCGGGGTGGGGTTTATATACAGAATAACAGATACCCCGGGAGGGAGTTACAGACGGGAATCTAATCGAGGGGTTCGGAGTGGGGTGTATATACAGAATAACAGATACCCCGGGGAGGGAGTTACAGACTGGAATCTAATCGAGGGGTTCGGGGGTGTGGTTTATATACAGAATAACAGATACCCCGGGGAGGGAGTTACAGACTGGAATCTAATCGAGGGGTTAAGGGTGGGGTTTACAGACTGGAATCTAATCGAGGGGTTCGGGGGTGGGGTTTATATACAGAATTACAGATACCCCGGGGAGGGAGTTACAGACTGGAATCTAATCGAGGGGTTCGGGGTGGGGTTTATATACAGAATTACAGATACCCCGGGAGGGAGTTACAGACTGGAATCTAATCGAGGGATTCGGGGTGGGGTTTATATACAGAGTAACAGATACCCCGGGAGGGAGTTACACAATGGAGTCTAATCGAGGGGTTCGGGGTGGGGTTTATATACAGAATAACAGATACCCGGGAGGGAGTTACAGACTGGAATCTAATCGAGGGGTTCGGGGTGGGGTTTATATACAGAATAACAGATACCCCGGGAGGGAGTGACAGACTGGAATCGAATTGAGGGGTTCGGGGTGGGGTTTATATACAGAATAACAGATACCCCGGGGAGGGAGTTACAGACTGGAATCTAATCGGGGGGTTCGGGGTGGGGTTTATATACAGAATAACAGATACCCCGGGAGGGAGTTACAGACTGGAATCTAATCGAGGGGTTTGGGGTGGGGTTTATATACAGAATAACAGATACCCCGGGGTGGGAGTTACAGACTGGAATCGAATCGAGGAGTTCGGGGTGGGGTTTATATACAGAATAACAGGTACCCCGGGGAGGGAGTTACAGACTGGAATCTAATCGAGAGGTTCAAGGGTGGTTTATATACAGAATAACAGATACCCCGGGGAGGGAGTTACAGACTGGAATCGAATTGAGGGGTTCGGGGTGGGGTTTATATACAGAATAACAGATACCCCCGGGAGGGAGTTACACACTGGAATCTAATCGAGGGGTTCAGGGTGGGGTTTATATACAGAATAACAGATTCCCCGGGGAGGGAGTTACAGACTGGAATCTAATCGAGGGGTTCGGGGTGGGGTTTATACACAGAATAACAGATACCCCGGGAGGGAGTTACAGACTGGAATCTAATCGGTGGGTTCGGGGTGGGGTTTATATACACAATAACAGATACCCCGGGGAGGGAGTTACAGACTGGAATCTAATCGAGGGGTTCGGGGTGGGGTTTATATCCAGAATAACAGATACCCCGGGGAGGGAGTTACAGACTGGAATCTAATCGAGGGGTTCGGGGTGGGGTTTATATACAGAATAACAGATACCCCGGGGAGGGAGTTACAGACTGGAATCTAATCGAGGGGTTCGGGGTGGGGTTTACATACAGAATAACAGATACCCCGGGAGGGAGTTACAGACTGGAATCTAATCGAGGGGTTCGGGGTGGGGTTTATATACAGAATAACAGATACCCCGGGAGGGAGTTACAGACTGGAATCTAATCGAGGAGTTCGGGGTGGGGTTTATATATAGAATACCTGATACCCCGGCGAGGGAGTTATCGACTGGAATCTCATCGAGGGGTTCAGGGTGGGGTTTATATACAGAATAACAGATACCACGGGAGGGAGTTACAGACTGGAATCTCATCGAGGGGTTCGGGGTGGGGTTTATATACAGAATAACAGATACCCCGGGAGGGAGTTACAGACTGGAATCTAATCGGTGGGTTCGGGGTGGGGTTTATATACAGAATAACAGATACCCCGGGAGGGAGTTACAGACTGGAATCGAATCGGTGGGTTCGGGGTGGGGATTATATACAGAATAACAGATACCCCGGGGAGGGAGTTACAGACTGGAATCTAATCGAGGGGTTCGGGGTGGGGTTTATATACAGAATAACAGATACCCCAGGGGGGGAGTTACAGACTGGAATCTAATCGAGGGGGTCGGGGTGGGGTTTATATACACAATAACAGATACCCCGGGGAGGGAGTTACAGACTGGAATCTAATCGAGGGGTTCGGGGTGGGGTTTATATACAGAATAACAGATACCCCGGGGAGGGACTCACAGACTGGAATCTAATCGAGGGGTTCGGGGTGGGGTTTATATACAGAATAACAGATACACCGGGGAGGGAGTTACAGACTGGAATCTAATCGAGGGGTTCGGGGTGTGGTTTATATACAGAATAACAGATACCCCGGGGAGGGAGTTACAGACTGGAATCTAATCGGGGGGTTCGGGATGGGGATTATATGCAGAATAACAGATACCCCGGGGAGGGAGTTACAGACTGGAATCTAATCGGGGGGTTCGGGGTGGGGTTTATATACAGAATAACAGATACCCCGGGGAGGGAGTTACAGACTGGAATCTAATCGAGGGGTTCGGGGTGGGGTTTATATACAGAATAACAGATACCCCGGGGAGGGAGTTACAGACTGGAATCTAATCGAGGGGTTCGGGGTGGGGTTTATATACAGAATAACAGATACCCCGAGAGGGAGTTACAGACTGGAATCTAATCGAGGGTTTCGGGGTGGGGTTTATATACAGAATAACAGATACCCCGGGGAGGGAGTTACAGACTGGAATCTAATCGAGGGGTTCGGGGTGGGGTTTATATACAGAATAACAGATACCCCAGGAGGGAGTTACAGACTGGAATCTAATCGAGGGGTTCGGGGTGGGGTTTATATACAGAATAACAGATACCCCGGGAGGGAGTTACAGACTGGAATCTAATCGAGGGGTTCGGGGTGGGGATTATATACAGAATAACAGATACCCCGGGGAGGGAGTTACAGACTGGAATCTAATCGAGGGGTTCGGGGTGGGGTTTATATACAGAATAACAGATACCCCGGGAGGGAGTTACAGACTGGAATCTAATCAAGGGGTTCGGGGTGAGGTTTATATACAGAATAACAGATACCCCGGGAAGGGAGTTACAGACTGGAATCTAATCGAGGGGCTCGGGGGTGGGGTTTATATACAGAATAACAGATAACCCGGGGAGGGAGTTGCAGACTGGAATCTAATCAAGGGGTTCGGGGGTGGGGTTTATATACAGAATAACAGATACCCCGGGGAGGGAGTTACAGACTGGAATCTAATCGAGGGGTTCGGGGGTGGGGTTTATATACAGAATAACAGATACCCCGGGGAGGGAGTTACAGACTGGAATCTCATCAAGGGGTTCGGGGTGGGGTTTATATACACAATAACAGAGACCCCGGGGAGGGAGTTACAGACTGGAATCTAATCGAGGGGTTCGGGGTGGGGTTTATATACAGAATAACAGATACGCCGGGGAGGGAGTTACAGACTGGAATCTAATCGAGGGGTTCGGGGTGGAGTTTATATACAGAATAACAGATACCCCGTGGAGGGAGTTACAGACTGGAATCTAATCGAGGGGTTCGGGGTGGGGTTTATATACAGAATAACAGATACCCCGGGGAGGGAGTTACAGACTGGAATCTAATCGAAGGGTTCGGGGTGTGGTTTATATACAGAATAACAGATACCCCGGGGAGGGAGTTACAGACTGGAATCTAATCGAGGGGTTCGGGGGTGGGGTTTATATACAGAATAACAGATACCACGGGGAGGGAGTTACAGACTGGAATCTAATCGAGGGGTTCGGGGTGGGGTTTATATACAGAATAACAGATACCCCGGGGAGGGAGTTACAGACTGAAATCTAATCGAGGGGTTCGGGGTGGGGTTTATATACAGAATAACAGATACCCCGGGGAGGGAGTTACAGACTGGAATCTCATCGAGGGGTTCGGGGTGGGGTTTATATACAGAATTACAGATACCCCGGGGAGGGAGTTACAGACTGGAATCTAATCGAGGGGTTCGGGGTGGGGTTTATATACAGAATAACAGATACACCGGGGAGGGAGTTACAGACTGGAATCTAATCGAGGGGTTCGGGGTGGGGTTTATATACAGAATAACAGATACCCCGGGGAGGGAGTTACAGACTGGAATCTAATCGAGGGGTTCGGGGTGGGGTTTATATACAGAATAACAGATACCCCGGGAGGAAGTTACAGACTGGAATCTAATCGAGGGGTTCATGGTGGGGTTTATATACAGAATAACAGATACCCCGGGAGGGAGTTACAGACTGGAATCTAATCGAGGGGTTCGGGGTGGGGTTTATATACAGAATAACAGATACCCCGGGGAGGGAGTTACAGACTGGAATCTAATCGAGGGGTTCAGGGTGGGGTTTATATACAGAATAACAGATACCCCGGGGAGGGAGTTACAGACTGGAATCTAATCGAGGTGTTCGGGGTGGGGTTTATATACAGAATAACAGATACCCCGGGGAGGGAGTTACAGACTGGAATCTAATCGAGGGGTTCGGGGTGGGGTTTATATACAGAATAACAGATACCCCGGGAGGGAGTTACAGACTGGAATCTAATCGAGGGGTTCGGGATGGGGTTTATATACAGAATAACAGATACCCCGGGAGGGAGTTACAGACTGGAGTCTAATCGAGGGGTTCGGGGTGGGGATTATATACAGAATAACAGATACCCCGGGGAGGGAGTTACAGACTGGAATCTAATCGAGGGGTTCGGGGTGGGGTTTATATACAGAATAACAGATACCCCGGGAGGGAGTTACAGACTGGAATCTAATCAAGGGGTTCGGGGTGAGGTTTATATACAGAATAACAGATACCCCGGGAAGGGAGTTACAGACTGGAATCTAATCGAGGGGCTCGGGGGTGGGGTTTATATACAGAATAACAGATAACCCGGGGAGGGAGTTGCAGACTGGAATCTAATCAAGGGGTTCGGGGGTGGGGTTTATATACAGAATAACAGATACCCCGGGGAGGGAGTTACAGACTGGAATCTAATCGAGGGGTTCGGGGGTGGGGTTTATATACAGAATAACAGATACCCCGGGGAGGGAGTTACAGACTGGAATCTCATCAAGGGGTTCGGGGTGGGGTTTATATACACAATAACAGAGACCCCGGGGAGGGAGTTACAGACTGGAATCTAATCGAGGGGTTCGGGGTGGGGTTTATATACAGAATAACAGATACCCCAGGGAGGGAGTTACAGACTGGAATCTAATCGAGGGGTTCGGGGTGGAGTTTATATACAGAATAACAGATCCCCCGTGGAGGGAGTTACAGACTGGAATCTAATCGAGGGGTTCGGGGTGGGGTTTATATACAGAATAACAGATACCCCGGGGAGGGAGTTACAGACTGGAATCTAATCGAAGGGTTCGGGGTGTGGTTTATATACAGAATAACAGATACCCCGGGGAGGGAGTTACAGACTGGAATCTAATCGAGGGGTTCGGGGTGGGGTTTATGTACAGAATAACAGATACCCCGGGGAGGGAGTTACAGACTGGAATCTAATCGAGGGGTTCGGGGGTGGGGTTTATATACAGAATAACAGATACCACGGGGAGGGAGTTACAGACTGGAATCTAATCGAGGGGTTCGGGGTGGGGTTTATATACAGAATAACAGATACCCCGGGGAGGGAGTTACAGACTGAAATCTAATCGAGGGGTTCGGGGTGGGGTTTATATACAGAATAACAGATACCCCGGGGAGGGAGTTACAGACTGGAATCTCATCGAGGGGTTCGGGGTGGGGTTTATATACAGAATTACAGATACCCCGGGGAGGGAGTTACAGACTGGAATCTAATCGAGGGGTTCAGGGTGGGGTTTATATACAGAATAATAGATACCGCGGGGAGGGAGTTACAGACTGGAATCTAATCGAGAGGTTCGGGGTGGGGTTTATATACAGAATAACAGATACCCCGGGAGGGAGTTACACACTGGAATCTAATCGAGGGGTTCACGGTGGGGTTTATATACAGAATAACAGATACCCCGGGGAGGGAGTTACAGACTGGAATCTAATCGGGGCGTTCGGGGTGGGGTTTATATACAGAATAACAGATTCCCCGGGGAGGGACTCACAGACTGGAATCTAATCGAGGGGTTCGGGGTGGGGTTTATATACAGACTTACAGATACCCCGGGGAGGGAGTTACAGACTGGAATCTAATCGAGGGGAATGGGGGTGGGGTTTATATACAGAATAACAGATACCCCGTGGAGTGAGTTACAGACTGGAATCTAATCGAGGGGTTCGGGGTGGGGTTTATACACAGAATTACAGATACCCCGGGGAGGGAGTTACAGACTGGAATCTAATCGAGGGGTTCGGGGTGGGGTTTATATACAGAATAACAGATACCCCAGGGAGGGAGTTACAGACTGGAATCTAATCGAGGGGCTCGGGGTGGGGTTTATATACAGAATAACAGATACCCCAGGGAGGGAGTTACAGACTGGAATCTAATCGAGGGGTTCAGGGTGGGGTTTATATACAGAATAACAGATACCCCGAGAGGGAGTTACAGACTGGAATCTAATCGGGGGGTTCGGGGTGTGGTTTATATACAGAATAACAGATACCCCGGGGAGGGAGTTACAGACTGGAATCTAATCGAGGGGTTCGGGGTGGGGTTTATATACAGAATAACAGATACCACGGGGAGGGAGTTACAGACTGGAATCTAATCGAGGGGTTCGGGGTGGGGTTTATATACAGAATAACAGATACCCCGGGGAGGGAGTTACAGACTGAAATCTAATCGAGGGGTTCGGGGTGGGGTTTATATACAGAATAACAGATACCCCGGGGAGGGAGTTACAGACTGGAATCTCATCGAGGGGTTCGGGGTGGGGTTTATATACAGAATTACAGATACCCCGGGGAGGGAGTTACAGACTGGAATCTAATCGAGGGGTTCGGGGTGGGGTTTATATACAGAATAACAGATACACCGGGGAGGGAGTTACAGACTGGAATCTAATCGAGGGGTTCGGGGTGGGGTTTATATACAGAATAACAGATACCCCGGGGAGGGAGTTACAGACTGGAATCTAATCGAGGGGTTCGGGGTGGGGTTTATATACAGAATAACAGATACCCCGGGAGGAAGTTACAGACTGGAATCTAATCGAGGGGTTCAGGGTGGGGTTTATATACAGAATAACAGATACCCCGGGAGGGAGTTACAGACTGGAATCTAATCGAGGGGTTCGGGGTGGGGTTTATATACAGAATAACAGATACCCCGGGGAGGGAGTTACAGACTGGAATCTAATCGAGGGGTTCAGGGTGGGGTTTATATACAGAATAACAGATACCCCGGGGAGGGAGTTACAGACTGGAATCTAATCGAGGAGTTCGGGGTGGGGTTTATATACAGAATAACAGATACCCCGGGAGGGAGTTACAGACTGGAATCTAATCGAGGGGTTCGGGATGGGGTTTATATACAGAATAACAGATACCCCGGGAGGGAGTTACAGACTGGAGTCTAATCGAGGGGTTCGGGGTGGGGATTATATACAGAATAACAGATACCCCGGGGAGGGAGTTACAGACTGGAATCTAATCGAGGGGTTCGGGGTGGGGTTTATATACAGAATAACAGATACCCCGGGAGGGAGTTACAGACTGGAATCTAATCAAGGGGTTCGGGGTGAGGTTTATATACAGAATAACAGATACCCCGGGAAGGGAGTTACAGACTGGAATCTAATCGAGGGGCTCGGGGGTGGGGTTTATATACAGAATAACAGATAACCCGGGGAGGGAGTTGCAGACTGGAATCTAATCAAGGGGTTCGGGGGTGGGGTTTATATACAGAATAACAGATACCCCGGGGAGGGAGTTACAGACTGGAATCTAATCGAGGGGTTCGGGGGTGGGGTTTATATACAGAATAACAGATACCCCGGGGAGGGAGTTACAGACTGGAATCTCATCAAGGGGTTCGGGGTGGGGTTTATATACACAATAACAGAGACCCCGGGGAGGGAGTTACAGACTGGAATCTAATCGAGGGGTTCGGGGTGGGGTTTATATACAGAATAACAGATACCCCAGGGAGGGAGTTACAGACTGGAATCTAATCGAGGGGTTCGGGGTGGGGTTTATATACAGAATAACAGATCCCCCGTGGAGGGAGTTACAGACTGGAATCTAATCGAGGGGTTCGGGGTGGGGTTTATATACAGAATAACAGATACCCCGGGGAGGGAGTTACAGACTGGAATCTAATCGAAGGGTTCGGGGTGTGGTTTATATACAGAATAACAGATACCCCGGGGAGGGAGTTACAGACTGGAATCTAATCGAGGGGTTCGGGGTGGGGTTTATGTACAGAATAACAGATACCCCGGGGAGGGAGTTACAGACTGGAATCTAATCGAGGGGTTCGGGGGTGGGGTTTATATACAGAATAACAGATACCACGGGGAGGGAGTTACAGACTGGAATCTAATCGAGGGGTTCGGGGTGGGGTTTATATACAGAATAACAGATACCCCGGGGAGGGAGTTACAGACTGAAATCTAATCGAGGGGTTCGGGGTGGGGTTTATATACAGAATAACAGATACCCCGGGGAGGGAGTTACAGACTGGAATCTCATCGAGGGGTTCGGGGTGGGGTTTATATACAGAATTACAGATACCCCGGGGAGGGAGTTACAGACTGGAATCTAATCGAGGGGTTCAGGGTGGGGTTTATATACAGAATAATAGATACCGCGGGGAGGGAGTTACAGACTGGAATCTAATCGAGAGGTTCGGGGTGGGGTTCATATACAGAATAACAGATACCCCGGGAGGGAGTTACACACTGGAATCTAATCGAGGGGTTCACGGTGGGGTTTATATACAGAATAACAGATACCCCGGGGAGGGATTACAGACTGGAATCTAATCGGGGCGTTCGGGGTGGGGTTTATATACAGAATAACAGATTCCCCGGGGAGGGACTCACAGACTGGAATCTAATCGAGGGGTTCGGGGTGGGGTTTATATACAGACTTACAGATACCCCGGGGAGGGAGTTACAGACTGGAATCTAATCGAGGGGTATGGGGGTGGGGTTTATATACAGAATAACAGATACCCCGTGGAGTGAGTTACAGACTGGAATCTAATCGAGGGGTTCGGGGTGGGGTTTATACACAGAATTACAGATACCCCGGGGAGGGAGTTACAGACTGGAATCTAATCGAGGGGTTCGGGGTGGGGTTTATATACAGAATAACAGATACCCCAGGGAGGGAGTTACAGACTGGAATCTAATCGAGGGGCTCGGGGTGGGGTTTATATACAGAATAACAGATACCCCAGGGAGGGAGTTACAGACTGGAATCTAATCGAGGGGTTCAGGGTGGGGTTTATATACAGAATAACAGATACCCCGAGAGGGAGTTACAGACTGGAATCTAATCGGGGGGTTCGGGGTGTGGTTTATATACAGAATAACAGATACCCCGGGGAGGGAGTTACAGACTGGAATCTAATCGAGGGGTTCGGGGTGGGGTTTATATACAGAATAACAGATACCCCGGGGAGGGAGTTACAGACTGGAATCTAATCGCGGGGTTCGGCGTGGGGTTTATATACAGAATTACAGATACCCCGGGGAGGGAGTTACAGACTGGAATCTAATCGAGGGGTTCAGGGTGGGGTTTATATACAGAATAACAGATACCCCGGGGAGGGAGTTACAGACTGGAATCTAATCGAGGGGTTCGGGGTGGGGTTTATATACAGAATTACAGATACCCCGGGGAGGGAGTTACAGACTGGAATCTAATCGAGGGGTTTGGGGTGGGGTTTATATACAGAATAACAGAGACCCCGGGGAGGGAGTTTCAGACTGGAATCTAATCGAGGAGTTCGGGGTGGGGTTTATATACAGAATAACATACACCCCCGGGAGTGAGTTTCAGACTGGAATCTAATCGAGGGGTTCGGGGTGGGGTTTATATACAGAATAACAGATACCCCGGGGAGGGAGTTACAGACTGGAATCTAATCGAGGGGTTCGGTGTGGGGATTATATACAGAATAACAGATACCCCGGGAGGGAGTTACAGACTGGAATCTAATCGAGGGGTTCGGGGTGGGGTTTATATACAGAATAACAGATACCCCGGGGAGGGAGATACAGACTGGAATCTAATCGAGGGGTTCAGGGTGGGGTTTATATACAGAATAAAAGATACCCCGGGGAGGGAGTTACAGACTGGAATCTAATCGAGGGGTTCGGGGGTGGGGTTTATATACAGAATAACAGATACCCCGAGAGGGAGTTACAGACTGGAATCTAATCGAGGGGTTCGGGGGTGGGGATTATATACAGAATAACAGATACCCCGGGGAGGGAGTTACAGACTGGAATCTAATCGAGGGTTTCGGGGTGGGGTTTATATACAGAATAACAGATACCCCGGGGAGGGAGTTACAGACTGGAATCTAATCGAGGGGTTCGGGGTGGGGTTTATATACAGAATTACAGATACCCCGGGGAGGCGGTTACAGACTGGAATCTAATCGAGGGGTTCGGGGTGGGGTTTATATACAGAATATCAGATACCCCGGGAGGGAGTTACAGACTGGAATCTAATCGAGGGGTTCGGGGTGGGGTTTATATACAGAATAACAGATACCCCGGGAGGGAGTTACAGACTGGAATCTAATCGAGGGGTTCGGGGTGGGGTTTATATACAGAATAACAGATACCCCGGGGAGGGGGTTACAGACTGGAATCTAATCGAGGGGTTCGGGGTGGGGTTTATATACAGAATAACAGATCCCCGGGGAGGGAGTTACAGACTGGAATCTAATCGAGGGGTTCGGGGTGGGGTTTATATACAGAATAACAGATACCCCGGGGAGGGAGTTACAGACTGGAATCTAATCGAGGGGTTCGGGGTGGGGTTTATATACAGAATAACAGATACCCCGGGGAGGGAGTTACAGACTGGAATCTAATCGAGGGGTTCGGGGTGGGGTTTATATACAGAATAACAGATACCCCGGGAAGGAGTTACAGACTGGAATCTAATCGAGGGGTTCGGGGGTGGGGTTTATATACAGAATAACAGATACCCCGGGGAGGGAGTTACAGACTGGAATCTAATCGAGGGGTTCGGGGTGGGGTTTATATACAGAATAACAGATACCCCCGGGGAGGGAGTTACAGACTGGAATCTAATCGAGGGGTTCGGGGTGGGGTTTATATACAGAATAACAGATACCCCGGGGAGGGAGTTACAGACTGGAATCTAATCGAGGGGTTCGGGGTGGGGTTTATATACAGAATAACAGATACCCCGGGGAGGGAGTTACAGACTGGAATCTAATCGAGGTGTTTAGGGTGGGGTTTATATACAGAATAACAGATACCCCGGGGAGGGAGTTACAGACTGGAATCTAATCGAGGGGTTCGGGGTGGGGTTTATATACAGAATAACAGATACCCCGGGAGGGAGTTACAGACTGGAATCTAATCGAGGGGTTCGGGGTGGGGTTTATATACAGAATAACAGATACCCCGGGGAGGGAGTTACAGAGTGGAATCTAATCGAGGGGTACGGGGTGGTGTTTATATACAGAATAACAGATACCCCGGGGAGGGAGTTACAGACTGGAATCGAATCGAGGGGTTCGGGGTGGGGTTTATATACAGAATAACAGATACACCGGGGAGGGACTTACCGACTGGAATCTAATCGAGGGGTTCGGGGAGTGGTTTATATACAGAATAACAGATACCCCGGGGAGGGAGTTACAGACTGGAATCTAATCGAGGGGTTCGGGGTGGGGTTTATATACAGAATAACAGATACCCCGGGAGGGAGTTACAAACTGGAATCTAATCGAGGTGTTCGGGGTGGGTTTTATATACAAAATAACAGATACCCCGGGGAGGGAGTTACAAACTGGAATCTAATCGAGGGGTTCGGGCTGGGGTTTATATACAGAATAACAGATACCCCGGGAAGGGAGTTACAGACTGGAATCTAATCGAGGGGCTCGGGGTGGGGTTTATATGCAGAATAACAGATACCCCGGGGAGGGAGTTACAGACTGGAATCTAATCGAGGGGCTCGGGGTGGGGTTTATATGCAGAATAACAGATACCCCGGGGAGGGAGTTACAGACTGGAATCTAATCGGGGGGTTCGGGGTGGGGTTTATATACAGAATAACAGATACCCCGGGGAGGGAGTTACAGACTGGAATCTAATCGAGGGGTTCGGGGTGGGGTTGATATACAGAATAACAGATACCCCGGGAGGGAGTTACAGACTGGAATCTAATCGAGGGGTTCGGGATGGGGTTTATATACAGAATAACAGATACCCCGGGGAGGGAGTTACAGACTGGAATCTAATCGAGGAGTTCGGGGTGGGGTTTATATACAGAATAACAGATACCCCGGGAGGGAGTTACAGACTGGAATCTAATCGAGGGGTTCGGGATGGGGTTTATATACAGAATAACAGATACCCCGGGAGGGAGTTACAGACTGGAATCTAATCGAGGGGTTCGGGGTGGGGATTATATACAGAATAACAGATACCCCGGGGAGGGAGTTACAGACTGGAATCTAATCGAGGGGTTCGGGGTGGGGTTTATATACAGAATAACAGATACCCCGGGAGGGAGTTACAGACTGGAATCTAATCGAGGGGTTCGGGGTGAGGTTTATATACAGAATACCAGATACCCCGGGAAGGGAGTTACAGACTGGAATCTAATCGAGGGGTTCGGGGGTGGGGTTTATATACAGAATAACAGATACACCGGGGAGGGAGTTACAGACTGGAATCTAATCGAGGGGTTCAGGGTGGGGTTTATATACAGAATAACAGATACCTCGGGGAGGGACTCACAGACTGGAATCTAATCGAGGGGTTCGGGGTGGGGTTTATATACAGAATAACAGATACACCGGGGAGGGACTTACCGACTGGAATCTAATCGAGGGGTTCGGGGAGTGGTTTATATACAGAATAACAGATACCCCGGGGAGGGAGTTACAGACTGGAATCTAATCGAGGGGTTCGGGGTGGGGTTTATATACAGAATAACAGATACCCCGGGAGGGAGTTACAAACTGGAATCTAATCGAGGTGTTCGGGGTGGGTTTTATATACAAAATAACAGATACCCCGGGGAGGGAGTTACAAACTGGAATCTAATCGAGGGGTTCGGGCTGGGGTTTATATACAGAATAACAGATACCCCGGGAAGGGAGTTACAGACTGGAATCTAATCGAGGGGCTCGGGGTGGGGTTTATATGCAGAATAACAGATACCCCGGGGAGGGAGTTACAGACTGGAATCTAATCGAGGGGCTCGGGGTGGGGTTTATATGCAGAATAACAGATACCCCGGGGAGGGAGTTACAGACTGGAATCTAATCGGGGGGTTCGGGGTGGGGTTTATATACAGAATAACAGATACCCCGGGGAGGGAGTTACAGACTGGAATCTAATCGAGGGGTTCGGGGTGGGGTTGATATACAGAATAACAGATACCCCGGGAGGGAGTTACAGACTGGAATCTAATCGAGGGGTTCGGGATGGGGTTTATATACAGAATAACAGATACCCCGGGGAGGGAGTTACAGACTGGAATCTAATCGAGGAGTTCGGGGTGGGGTTTATATACAGAATAACAGATACCCCGGGAGGGAGTTACAGACTGGAATCTAATCGAGGGGTTCGGGATGGGGTTTATATACAGAATAACAGATACCCCGGGAGGGAGTTACAGACTGGAATCTAATCGAGGGGTTCGGGGTGGGGATTATATACAGAATAACAGATACCCCGGGGAGGGAGTTACAGACTGGAATCTAATCGAGGGGTTCGGGGTGGGGTTTATATACAGAATAACAGATACCCCGGGAGGGAGTTACAGACTGGAATCTAATCGAGGGGTTCGGGGTGAGGTTTATATACAGAATACCAGATACCCCGGGAAGGGAGTTACAGACTGGAATCTAATCGAGGGGTTCGGGGGTGGGGTTTATATACAGAATAACAGATACACCGGGGAGGGAGTTACAGACTGGAATCTAATCGAGGGGTTCAGGGTGGGGTTTATATACAGAATAACAGATACCTCGGGGAGGGACTCACAGACTGGAATCTAATCGAGGGGTTCGGGGTGGGGTTTATATACAGAATAACAGATACCCCGGGGAGGGAGTTACAGACTGGAATCTAATCGAGGGGTTCGGGGTGGGGTTTATATACAGAATAACAGATACCCCGGGAGGGAGTTACAGACTGGAATCTAATCGAGGGGTTCGGGGTGTGGTTTATATACAGAATAACAGATACCCCGGGAGGGAGTTACAGACTGGAATCTAATCGAGGGGTTCGCGGTGGGATTTATATACAGAATAACAGATACCCCGGGAGGGAGTTACAGACTGGAATCTAATCGAGGGGTTCGGGGTGGGGTTTATATACAAAATAACAGATACCCCGGGAGGGAGTTACAGACTGGAATCTAATCGAGGGGTTCGGGGTGGGGTTTATATACAGAATAACAGATACCGCGGGTAGGGAGTTCCAGACTGGAATCTAATCGAGGGGTTCGGGGTGGGGTTTATATACAGAATAACTGGTACCCCGGGGAGGGAGTTACAGACTGGAATCTAATCGAGGGGTTCGGGGAGGGGTTTATATACAGAATTACAGATACCCCGGGGAGGGAGTTACAGACTGGAATCTAATCGAGGGGTTCGGGGAGGGGATTACATACAGAATTACAGATACCGCGGGGAGGGAGTTCCAGACTGGAATCTAATCGAGGGGTTCGGGGTGGGGTTTATATACAGAATAACAGATACCCCGGGAGGGAGTTACAGACTGGAATCTAATTGAGGGGTTCGGGGTGGGGATTATATACAGAATAACAGATACCCCGGGAGGGGGTTACAGACTGGAATCTAATCGAGGGGTTCGGGGTGGGTTTTATATACAGAATAACAGATAGCCCGGGGAGGGAGTTACAGACTGGAATCTAATCGAGGGGTTCGGGGTGGGGTTTATATACACAATAACAGATACCCCGGGGAGGGAGTTACAGACTGGAATCTAATCGAGGGGTTCGGGGTGGGGTTTATATACAGAATAACAGATACCCCGGGGAGGGAGTTACAGACTGGAATCTAATCGAGGGGTTCGGGGTGGGGTTTATATACAGAATAACAGATACCCCGGGGAGGGAGTTACAGACTGGAATCTAATCGAGGGGTTCGGGGTGGGGTTTATATACAGAATAACAGATACCCCAGGGAGGGAGTTACAGACTGGAATCTAATCGAGGGGTTCGGGGTGGGGTTTATATACAGAATAACAGATACCCCGGGAGGGAGTTACAGACTGGAATCTAATCGAGGGATTCGGGCTGGGGTTTATATACAGAATAACAGATACCCCGGGAGGGAGTTACAGACTGGAATCTCATCGAGGGGTTCGGGGTGGGGTTTATATACAGAATAACAGATACCCCGGGGAGGGAGTTACAGACTGGAATCTAATCGAGGGGTTCGGGGTGGGGTTTATATACAGAATAACAGATACCACGGGGAGGGAGTTACAGACTGGAATCTAATCGAGGGGTTCGGGGGTGGGGTTTATATACAGAATAACAGATACCCCGGGGAGGGAGTTACAGACTGGAATCTCATCAAGGGGTTCGGGGTGGGGTTTATATACACAATAACAGAGACCCCGGGGAGGGAGTTACAGACTGGAATCTAATCGAGGGGTTCGGGGTGGGGTTTATATACAGAATAACAGATACGCCGGGGAGGGAGTTACAGACTGGAATCTAATCGAGGGGTTCGGGGTGGAGTTTATATACAGAATAACAGATACCCCGTGGAGGGAGTTACAGACTGGAATCTAATCGAGGGGTTCGGGGTGGGGTTTATATACAGAATAACAGATACCCCGGGGAGGGAGTTACAGACTGGAATCTAATCGAAGGGTTCGGGGTGTGGTTTATATACAGAATAACAGATACCCCGGGGAGGGAGTTACAGACTGGAATCTAATCGAGGGGTTCGGGGTGGGGTTTATGTACAGAATAACAGATACCCCGGGGAGGGAGTTACAGACTGGAATCTAATCGCGGGGTTCAGGGTGGGGTTTATATACAGAATAACAGATACCCCGGGGAGGGAGTTACAGACTGGAATCTAATCGAGGGGTTCGGGGTGGGGTTTATATACAGAATAACAGATACCCCGGGGAGGGAGTTACAGACTGGAATCTAATCGGTGGGTTCGGGGTGGGGTTTATATACAGAATAACAGATACCCCGGGGAGGGAGTTACAGACTGGAATCTAATCGAGGGGTTCGGGGGTGGGGTTTATATACAGAATAACAGATACCACGGGGAGGGAGTTACAGACTGGAATCTAATCGAGGGGTTCGGGGTGGGGTTTATATACAGAATAACAGATACCCCGGGGAGGGAGTTACAGACTGAAATCTAATCGAGGGGTTCGGGGTGGGGTTTATATACAGAATAACAGATACCCCGGGGAGGGAGTTACAGACTGGAATCTCATCGAGGGGTTCGGGGTGGGGTTTATATACAGAATTACAGATACCCCGGGGAGGGAGTTACAGACTGGAATCTAATCGAGGGGTTCGGGGTGGGGTTTATATACAGAATAACAGATACCCCGGGGAGGGAGTTACAGACTGGAATCTAATCGAGGGGTTCGGGGTGGGGTTTATATACAGAATAACAGATACCCCGGGAGGAAGTTACAGACTGGAATCTAATCGAGGGGTTCATGGTGGGGTTTATATACAGAATAACAGATACCCCGGGAGGGAGTTACAGACTGGAATCTAATCGAGGGGTTCGGGGTGGGGTTTATATACAGAATAACAGATACCCCGGGGAGGGAGTTACAGACTGGAATCTAATCGAGGGGTTCAGGGTGGGGTTTATATACAGAATAACAGATACCCCGGGGAGGGAGTTACAGACTGGAATCTAATCGAGGAGTTCGGGGTGGGGTTTATATACAGAATAACAGATACCCCGGGAGGGAGTTACAGACTGGAATCTAATCGAGGGGTTCGGGGTGGGGTTTATATACAGAATAACAGATACCCCGGGAGGAAGTTACAGACTGGAATCTAATCGAGGGGTTCATGGTGGGGTTTATATACAGAATAACAGATACCCCGGGAGGGAGTTACAGACTGGAATCTAATCGAGGGGTTCGGGGTGGGGTTTATATACAGAATAACAGATACCCCGGGGAGGGAGTTACAGACTGGAATCTAATCGAGGGGTTCAGGGTGGGGTTTATATACAGAATAACAGATACCCCGGGGAGGGAGTTACAGACTGGAATCTAATCGAGGAGTTCGGGGTGGGGTTTATATACAGAATAACAGATACCCCGGGAGGGAGTTACAGACTGGAATCTAATCGAGGGGTTCGGGATGGGGTTTATATACAGAATAACAGATACCCCGGGAGGGAGTTACAGACTGGAGTCTAATCGAGGGGTTCGGGGTGGGGATTATATACAGAATAACAGATACCCCGGGGAGGGAGTTACAGACTGGAATCTAATCGAGGGGTTCGGGGTGGGGTTTATATACAGAATAACAGATACCCCGGGAGGGAGTTACAGACTGGAATCTAATCAAGGGGTTCGGGGTGAGGTTTATATACAGAATAACAGATACCCCGGGAAGGGAGTTACAGACTGGAATCTAATCGAGGGGCTCGGGGGTGGGGTTTATATACAGAATAACAGATAACCCGGGGAGGGAGTTGCAGACTGGAATCTAATCAAGGGGTTCGGGGGTGGGGTTTATATACAGAATAACAGATACCCCGGGGAGGGAGTTACAGACTGGAATCTAATCGAGGGGTTCGGGGGTGGGGTTTATATACAGAATAACAGATACCCCGGGGAGGGAGTTACAGACTGGAATCTCATCAAGGGGTTCGGGGTGGGGTTTATATACACAATAACAGAGACCCCGGGGAGGGAGTTACAGACTGGAATCTAATCGAGGGGTTCGGGGTGGGGTTTATATACAGAATAACAGATACCCCAGGGAGGGAGTTACAGACTGGAATCTAATCGAGGGGTTCGGGGTGGAGTTTATATACAGAATAACAGATCCCCCGTGGAGGGAGTTACAGACTGGAATCTAATCGAGGGGTTCGGGGTGGGGTTTATATACAGAATAACAGATACCCCGGGGAGGGAGTTACAGACTGGAATCTAATCGAAGGGTTCGGGGTGTGGTTTATATACAGAATAACAGATACCCCGGGGAGGGAGTTACAGACTGGAATCTAATCGAGGGGTTCGGGGTGGGGTTTATGTACAGAATAACAGATACCCCGGGGAGGGAGTTACAGACTGGAATCTAATCGAGGGGTTCGGGGGTGGGGTTTATATACAGAATAACAGATACCACGGGGAGGGAGTTACAGACTGGAATCTAATCGAGGGGTTCGGGGTGGGGTTTATATACAGAATAACAGATACCCCGGGGAGGGAGTTACAGACTGAAATCTAATCGAGGGGTTCGGGGTGGGGTTTATATACAGAATAACAGATACCCCGGGGAGGGAGTTACAGACTGGAATCTCATCGAGGGGTTCGGGGTGGGGTTTATATACAGAATTACAGATACCCCGGGGAGGGAGTTACAGACTGGAATCTAATCGAGGGGTTCAGGGTGGGGTTTATATACAGAATAATAGATACCGCGGGGAGGGAGTTACAGACTGGAATCTAATCGAGAGGTTCGGGGTGGGGTTTATATACAGAATAACAGATACCCCGGGAGGGAGTTACACACTGGAATCTAATCGAGGGGTTCACGGTGGGGTTTATATACAGAATAACAGATACCCCGGGGAGGGATTACAGACTGGAATCTAATCGGGGCGTTCGGGGTGGGGTTTATATGCAGAATAACAGATTCCCCGGGGAGGGACTCACAGACTGGAATCTAATCGAGGGGTTCGGGGTGGGGTTTATATACAGACTTACAGATACCCCGGGGAGGGAGTTACAGACTGGAATCTAATCGAGGGGAATGGGGGTGGGGTTTATATACAGAATAACAGATACCCCGTGGAGTGAGTTACAGACTGGAATCTAATCGAGGGGTTCGGGGTGGGGTTTATACACAGAATTACAGATACCCCGGGGAGGGAGTTACAGACTGGAATCTAATCGAGGGGTTCGGGGTGGGGTTTATATACAGAATAACAGATACCCCAGGGAGGGAGTTACAGACTGGAATCTAATCGAGGGGCTCGGGGTGGGGTTTATATACAGAATAACAGATACCCCAGGGAGGGAGTTACAGACTGGAATCTAATCGAGGGGTTCAGGGTGGGGTTTATATACAGAATAACAGATACCCCGAGAGGGAGTTACAGACTGGAATCTAATCGGGGGGTTCGGGGTGTGGTTTATATACAGAATAACAGATACCCCGGGGAGGGAGTTACAGACTGGAATCTAATCGAGGGGTTCGGGGTGGGGTTTATATACAGAATAACAGATACCACGGGGAGGGAGTTACAGACTGGAATCTAATCGAGGGGTTCGGGGTGGGGTTTATATACAGAATAACAGATACCCCGGGGAGGGAGTTACAGACTGAAATCTAATCGAGGGGTTCGGGGTGGGGTTTATATACAGAATAACAGATACCCCGGGGAGGGAGTTACAGACTGGAATCTCATCGAGGGGTTCGGGGTGGGGTTTATTTACAGAATTACAGATACCCCGGGGAGGGAGTTACAGACTGGAATCTAATCGAGGGGTTCGGGGTGGGGTTTATATACAGAATAACAGATACACCGGGGAGGGAGTTACAGACTGGAATCTAATCGAGGGGTTCGGGGTGGGGTTTATATACAGAATAACAGATACCCCGGGGAGGGAGTTACAGACTGGAATCTAATCGAGGGGTTCGGGGTGGGGTTTATATACAGAATAACAGATACCCCGGGAGGAAGTTACAGACTGGAATCTAATCGAGGGGTTCAGGGTGGGGTTTATATACAGAATAACAGATACCCCGGGAGGGAGTTACAGACTGGAATCTAATCGAGGGGTTCGGGGTGGGGTTTATATACAGAATAACAGATACCCCGGGGAGGGAGTTACAGACTGGAATCTAATCGAGGGGTTCAGGGTGGGGTTTATATACAGAATAACAGATACCCCGGGGAGGGAGTTACAGACTGGAATCTAATCGAGGAGTTCGGGGTGGGGTTTATATACAGAATAACAGATACCCCGGGAGGGAGTTACAGACTGGAATCTAATCGAGGGGTTCGGGATGGGGTTTATATACAGAATAACAGATACCCCGGGAGGGAGTTACAGACTGGAGTCTAATCGAGGGGTTCGGGGTGGGGATTATATACAGAATAACAGATACCCCGGGGAGGGAGTTACAGACTGGAATCTAATCGAGGGGTTCGGGGTGGGGTTTATATACAGAATAACAGATACCCCGGGAGGGAGTTACAGACTGGAATCTAATCAAGGGGTTCGGGGTGAGGTTTATATACAGAATAACAGATACCCCGGGAAGGGAGTTACAGACTGGAATCTAATCGAGGGGCTCGGGGGTGGGGTTTATATACAGAATAACAGATAACCCGGGGAGGGAGTTGCAGACTGGAATCTAATCAAGGGGTTCGGGGGTGGGGTTTATATACAGAATAACAGATACCCCGGGGAGGGAGTTACAGACTGGAATCTAATCGAGGGGTTCGGGGGTGGGGTTTATATACAGAATAACAGATACCCCGGGGAGGGAGTTACAGACTGGAATCTCATCAAGGGGTTCGGGGTGGGGTTTATATACACAATAACAGAGACCCCGGGGAGGGAGTTACAGACTGGAATCTAATCGAGGGGTTCGGGGTGGGGTTTATATACAGAATAACAGATACCCCAGGGAGGGAGTTACAGACTGGAATCTAATCGAGGGGTTCGGGGTGGAGTTTATATACAGAATAACAGATCCCCCGTGGAGGGAGTTACAGACTGGAATCTAATCGAGGGGTTCGGGGTGGGGTTTATATACAGAATAACAGATACCCCGGGGAGGGAGTTACAGACTGGAATCTAATCGAAGGGTTCGGGGTGTGGTTTATATACAGAATAACAGATACCCCGGGGAGGGAGTTACAGACTGGAATCTAATCGAGGGGTTCGGGGTGGGGTTTATGTACAGAATAACAGATACCCCGGGGAGGGAGTTACAGACTGGAATCTAATCGAGGGGTTCGGGGGTGGGGTTTATATACAGAATAACAGATACCACGGGGAGGGAGTTACAGACTGGAATCTAATCGAGGGGTTCGGGGTGGGGTTTATATACAGAATAACAGATACCCCGGGGAGGGAGTTACAGACTGAAATCTAATCGAGGGGTTCGGGGTGGGGTTTATATACAGAATAACAGATACCCCGGGGAGGGAGTTACAGACTGGAATCTCATCGAGGGGTTCGGGGTGGGGTTTATATACAGAATTACAGATACCCCGGGGAGGGAGTTACAGACTGGAATCTAATCGAGGGGTTCAGGGTGGGGTTTATATACAGAATAATAGATACCGCGGGGAGGGAGTTACAGACTGGAATCTAATCGAGAGGATCGGGGTGGGGTTTATATACAGAATAACAGATACCCCGGGAGGGAGTTACACACTGGAATCTAATCGAGGGGTTCACGGTGGGGTTTATATACAGAATAACAGATACCCCGGGGAGGGATTACACACTGGAATCTAATCGGGGCGTTCGGGGTGGGGTTTATATACAGAATAACAGATTCCCCGGGGAGGGACTCACAGACTGGAATCTAATCGAGGGGTTCGGGGTGGGGTTTATATACAGACTTACAGATACCCCGGGGAGGGAGTTACAGACTGGAATCTAATCGAGGGGTATGGGGGTGGGGTTTATATACAGAATAACAGATACCCCGTGGAGTGAGTTACAGACTGGAATCTAATCGAGGGGTTCGGGGTGGGGTTTATACACAGAATTACAGATACCCCGGGGAGGGAGTTACAGACTGGAATCTAATCGAGGGGTTCGGGGTGGGGTTTATATACAGAATAACAGATACCCCAGGGAGGGAGTTACAGACTGGAATCTAATCGAGGGGCTCGGGGTGGGGTTTATATACAGAATAACAGATACCCCAGGGAGGGAGTTACAGACTGGAATCTAATCGAGGGGTTCAGGGTGGGGTTTATATACAGAATAACAGATACCCCGAGAGGGAGTTACAGACTGGAATCTAATCGGGGGGTTCGGGGTGTGGTTTATATACAGAATAACAGATACCCCGGGGAGGGAGTTACAGACTGGAATCTAATCGAGGGGTTCGGGGTGGGGTTTATATACAGAATAACAGATACCCCGGGGAGGGAGTTACAGACTGGAATCTAATCGCGGGGTTCGGCGTGGGGTTTATATACAGAATTACAGATACCCCGGGGAGGGAGTTACAGACTGGAATCTAATCGAGGGGTTCAGGGTGGGGTTTATATACAGAATAACAGATACCCCGGGGAGGGAGTTACAGACTGGAATCTAATCGAGGGGTTCGGGGTGGGGTTTATATACAGAATTACAGATACCCCGGGGAGGGAGTTACAGACTGGAATCTAATCGAGGGGTTTGGGGTGGGGTTTATATACAGAATAACAGAGACCCCGGGGAGGGAGTTTCAGACTGGAATCTAATCGAGGAGTTCGGGGTGGGGTTTATATACAGAATAACATACACCCCCGGGAGTGAGTTTCAGACTGGAATCTAATCGAGGGGTTCGGGGTGGGGTTTATATACAGAATAACAGATACCCCGGGGAGGGAGTTACAGACTGGAATCTAATCGAGGGGTTCGGTGTGGGGTTTATATACAGAATAACAGATACCCCGGGAGGGAGTTACAGACTGGAATCTAATCGAGGGGTTCGGGGTGGGGTTTATATACAGAATAACAGATACCCCGGGGAGGGAGATACAGACTGGAATCTAATCGAGGGGTTCGGGGTGGGGTTTATATACAGAATAACAGATACCCCTGGGAGGGAGTTACAGACTGGAATCTAATCGAGGGGTTCGGGGTGGGGTTTATATACAGAATAACAGATACCCCGGGGAGGGAGTTACAGACTGGAATCTAATCGAGGGGTTCGGGGTGGGGTTTATATACAGAATTACAGATACCCCGGGGAGGGAGTTACAGACTGGAATCTAATCGAGGGGTTCGGGGTGGGGTTTATATACAGAATATCAGATACCCCGGGAGGGAGTTACAGACTGGAATCTAATCGAGGGGTTCGGGGTGGGGTTTATATACAGAATAACAGATACCCCGGGAGGGAGTTACAGACTGGAATCTAATCGAGGGGTTCGGGGTGGGGTTTATATACAGAATAACAGATACCCCGGGGAGGGGGTTACAGACTGGAATCTAATCGAGGGGTTCGGGCTGGGGTTTATATACAGAATAACAGATCCCCGGGGAGGGAGTTACAGACTGGAATCTAATCGAGGGGTTCGGGGTGGGGTTTATATACAGAATAACAGATTACCCCGGGGAGGGGGTTACAGACTGGAATCTAATCGAGGTGTTTAGGGTGGGGTTTATATACAGAATAACAGATACCCCGGGGAGGGAGTTACAGACTGGAATCTAATCGAGGGGTTCGGGGTGGGGTTTATATACAGAATAACAGATACCCCGGGGAGGGAGTTACAGACTGGAATCTAATCGAGGTGTTTAGGGTGGGGTTTATATACAGAATAACAGATACCCCGGGGAGGGAGTTACAGACTGGAATCTAATCGAGGGGTTCGGGGTGGGGTTTATATACAGAATAACAGATACCCCGGGAGGGAGTTACAGACTGGAATCTAATCGAGGGGTTCGGGGTGGGGTTTATACACAGAATAACAGATTACCCCGGGGAGGGAGTTACAGACTGGAATGTAATCGATGGGTTCGGGGTGGGGTTTATATACAGAATAACAGATATCCAGGGGAGGGAGTTACAGACTGGAATCGAATCGAGGGGTTCGGGGTGGAGTTTATATACAAAATAACAGATACCCCGGGGAGGGAGTTACAGACTGGAATCTAATCGAGGGGTTCGGGGTGGTTTATATACAGGATAACAGATACCCCGGGAGGGAGTTACAGACTGGAATCTAATCGAGGGGTTCGGGGTGGGGTTTATATACAGAATTACAGATACCCCGGGGAGGGAGTTAGAGACTGGAATCTAATCGAGGGGTTCGGGGTGGGGTTTATATACAGAATAACAGATACCCCGGGGAGGGAGTTACAGACTGGAATCTAATCGAGGGGTTCGGGGTGGGGTTTATATACAGAATAACAGATACCCCGGGGAGGGAGTTACAGACTGGAATCTAATCGAGGGGTTCGGGGTGGGGTTTATATACAGAATTACAGATACCCCGGGGAGGGAGTTAGAGACTGGAATCTAATCGAGGGGTTCGGGGTGGGGTTTATATACAGAATAACAGATACCCCGGGGAGGGAGTTACAGACTGGAATCTAATCGAGGGGTTCAGGGTGGGGTTTATATACAGAATAACAGATACCCCGGGGAGGGAGTTCCAGAGTGGAATCTAATCGAGGGGTACGGGGTGGTGTTTATATACAGAATAACAGATACCCCGGGGAGGGAGTTACAGACTGGAATCGAATCGAGGGGTTCGGGGTGGGGTTTATATACAGAATAACAGATACACCGGGGAGGGACTTACCGACTGGAATCTAATCGAGGGGTTCGGGGAGTGGTTTATATACAGAATAACAGATACCCCGGGGAGGGAGTTACAGACTGGAATCTAATCGAGGGGTTCGGGGTGGGGTTTATATACAGAATAACAGATACCCCGGGAGGGAGTTACAAACTGGAATCTAATCGAGGTGTTCGGGGTGGGTTTTATATACAAAATAACAGATACCCCGGGGAGGGAGTTACAGACTGGAATCTAATCGAGGGGTTCGGGCTGGGGTTTATATACAGAATAACAGATACCCCGGGAAGGGAGTTACAGACTGGAATCTAATCGAGGGGCTCGGGGTGGGGTTTATATGCAGAATAACAGATACCCCGGGGAGGGAGTTACAGACTGGAATCTAATCGAGGGGCTCGGGGTGGGGTTTATATGCAGAATAACAGATACCCCGGGGAGGGAGTTACAGACTGGAATCTAATCGGGGGGTTCGGGGTGGGGTTTATATACAGAATAACAGATACCCCGGGGAGGGAGTTACAGACTGGAATCTAATCGAGGGGTTCGGGGTGGGGTTGATATACAGAATAACAGATACCCCGGGAGGGAGTTACAGACTGGAATCTAATCGAGGGGTTCGGGATGGGGTTTATATACAGAATAACAGATACCCCGGGGAGGGAGTTACAGACTGGAATCTAATCGAGGAGTTCGGGGTGGGGTTTATATACAGAATAACAGATACCCCGGGAGGGAGTTACAGACTGGAATCTAATCGAGGGGTTCGGGATGGGGTTTATATACAGAATAACAGAAACCCCGGGAGGGAGTTACAGACTGGAATCTAATCGAGGGGTTCGGGGTGGGGATTATATACAGAATAACAGATACCCCGGGGAGGGAGTTACAGACTGGAATCTAATCGAGGGGTTCGGGGTGGGGTTTATATACAGAATAACAGATACCCCGGGAGGGAGTTACAGACTGGAATCTAATCGAGGGGTTCGGGGTGAGGTTTATATACAGAATACCAGATACCCCGGGAAGGGAGTTACAGACTGGAATCTAATCGAGGGGTTCGGGGGTGGGGTTTATATACAGAATAACAGATACACCGGGGAGGGAGTTACAGACTGGAATCTAATCGAGGGGTTCAGGGTGGGGTTTATATACAGAATAACAGATACCTCGGGGAGGGACTCACAGACTGGAATCTAATCGAGGGGTTCGGGGTGGGGTTTATATACAGAATAACAGATACCCCGGGGAGGGAGTTACAGACTGGAATCTAATCGAGGGGTTCGGGGTGGGGTTTATATACAGAATAACAGATACCCCGGGAGGGAGTTACAGACTGGAATCTAATCGAGGGGTTCGGGGTGTGGTTTATATACAGAATAACAGATACCCCGGGAGGGAGTTACAGACTGGAATCTAATCGAGGGGTTCGCGGTGGGATTTATATACAAAATAACAGATACCCCGGGAAGGAGTTACAGACTGGAATCTAATCGAGGGGTTCGGGGTGGGGTTTATATACAGAATAACAGATACCGCGGGTAGGGAGTTCCAGACTGGAATCTAATCGAGGGGTTCGGGGTGGGGTTTATATACAGAATAACTGGTACCCCGGGGAGGGAGTTACAGACTGGAATCTAATCGAGGGGTTCGGGGAGGGGTTTATATACAGAATTACAGATACCCCGGGGAGGGAGTTACAGACTGGAATCTAATCGAGGGGTTCGGGGAGGGGATTACATACAGAATTACAGATACCGCGGGGAGGGAGTTCCAGACTGGAATCTAATCGAGGGGTTCGGGGTGGGGTTTATATACAGAATAACAGATACCCCGGGAGGGAGTTACAGACTGGAATCTAATTGAGGGGTTCGGGGTGGGGATTATATACAGAATAACAGATACCCCGGGAGGGGGTTACAGACTGGAATCTAATCGAGGGGTTCGGGGTGGGTTTTATATACAGAATAACAGATAGCCCGGGGAGGGAGTTACAGACTGGAATCTAATCGAGGGGTTCAGGGTGGGGTTTATATACACAATAACAGATACCCCGGGGAGGGAGTTACAGACTGGAATCTAATCGAGGGGTTCGGGGTGGGGTTTATATACAGAATAACAGATACCCCGGGGAGGGAGTTACAGACTGGAATCTAATCGAGGGGTTCGGGGTGGGGTTTATATACAGAATAACAGATACCCCGGGGAGGGAGTTACAGACTGGAATCTAATCGAGGGGTTCGGGGTGGGGTTTATATACAGAATAACAGATACCCCGGGGAGGGAGTTACAGACTGGAATCTAATCGAGGGGTTCGGGGTGGGGTTTATATACAGAATAACAGATACCCCGGGAGGGAGTTACAGACTGGAATCTAATCGAGGGATTCGGGCTGGGGTTTATATACAGAATAACAGATACCCCGGGAGGGAGTTACAGACTGGAATCTCATCGAGGGGTTCGGGGTGGGGTTTATATACAGAATAACAGATACCCCGGGGAGGGAGTTACAGACTGGAATCTAATCGAGGGGTTCGGGGTGGGGTTTATATACAGAATAACAGATACCACGGGGAGGGAGTTACAGACTGGAATCTAATCGAGGGGTTCGGGGGGGGGTTTATATACAGAATAACAGATACCCCAGGGAGGGAGTTACAGACTGGAATCTAATCGAGGGGTTCGGGGTGGGGTTTATATACAGAATAACAGATACCCCGGGGAGGGAGTTACAGACTGGAATCTAATCGAGGGGTTCGGGGTGGGGTTTATATACAGAATAACAGATACCCCGAGAGGGAGTTACAGACGGGAATCTAATCGAGGGGTTCGGGGTGGGGTTTATATACAGAATAACAGATACCCCGGGGAGGGAGTTACAGACTGGAATCTTATCGAGGGGTTCGGGGGTGTGGTTTATATACAGAATAACAGATACCCCGGGGTGGGAGTTACAGACTGGAATCTAATCGAGGGGTTCAGGGTGGGGTTTACAGACTGGAATCTAATCCAGGGGTTCGGGGTGGCGTTTACAGACTGGAATCTAATCGAGGGGTTCGGGGGTGGGGTTTATATACAGAATTACAGATACCCCGGGGAGGGAGTTACAGACTGGAATCTAATCGAGGGGTTCGGGGTGGGGTTTATACACAGAATTACAGATACCCCGGGAGGGAGTTACAGACTGGAATCTAATCGAGGGGTTCGGGGTGGGGTTTATATACAGAGTAACAGATACCCCGGGAGGGAGTTACAGAATGGAGTCTAATCGAGGGGTTCGGGGTGGGGTTTATATACAGAATAACAGATACCCGGGAGGGAGTTACAGACTGGAATCTAATCGAGGGGTTCGGGGTGGGGTTTATATACAGAATAACAGATACCCCGGGGAGGGAGTTACACACTGGAGTCTAATCGAGGGGTTCGGGGTGGGGTTTATATACAGAATAACAGATAACCAGGGAGGGAGTTACAGACTGGAATCGAATTGAGGGGTTGGGGGTGGGGTTTATATACAGAATAACAGATACCCCGGGGAGGGAGTTACAGACTGGAATCTAATCGAGGGGTTCGGGGTGGGGTTCATATACAGAATAACAGATACCCCGGGGAGGGAGTTACAGACTGGAATCTAATCGAGGAGTTCGGGGTGGGGTTTATATACAGAATAACAGGTACCCCGGGGAGGGAGTTACAGACTGGAATCTAATCGAAGGGTTCAGGGTGGGGTTTATACACAGAATAACAGATACCCCGGGGAGGGAGTTACAGACTGGAATCTAATCGAGGGGTTCAGGGTGGGGTTTATACACAGAATAACAGATACCCCGGGAGGGAGTTACAGACTGTAATCTAATCGAGGGGTTCGGGGTGGGGTTTATATACACAATAACAGATACCCCGGGGAGGGAGTTACAGACTGGAATCTAATCGAGGGGTTCGGGGTGGGGTTTATATACAGAATAACAGATACCCCGGGAGGGAGTTACAGACTGGAATCTAATAGAGGGGTTCGGGGTGGGGTTTATATACAGAATAACAGATACCCCGGGGAGGGAGTTACAGACTGGAATCTAATCGAGGGGTTCGGGGTGGGGTTTATATACACAATAACAGATACCCCGGGGAGGGAGGTACAGACTGGAATCTAATCGAGGAGTTCGGGGTGGGGTTTATATATAGAATAACTGATACCCCGGCGAGGGAGTTATAGACTGGAATCTCATCGAGGGGTTCAGGGTGGGGTTTATATTCAGAATAACAGATACCACGGGAGGGAGTTACAGACTGGAATCGAATCGGGGGGTTCGGGGTGGGGTTTATATACAGAATAACAGATACTCCGGGAGGGAGTTACAGACTGGAATCGAATCGGTGGGTTCGGGGTGGGGATTATATACAGAATAACAGATACCCCGGGGAGGGAGTTACAGACTGGAATCTAATCGAGGGGTCGGGGTGGGGTTTATATACAGAATAACAGATACCCCGGGGAGGGAGTTACAGACTGGAATCTAATCGAGGGGTTCGGGGTGGGGTTTATATACAGAATAACAGATACCCCGGGGAGGGAGTTACAGACTGGAATCTAATCGAGGGGCTCGGGGTGGGGTTTATATGCAGAATAACAGATACCCCGGGAGGGAGTTACAGACTGGAATCTAATCGAGGAGTTCGGGGTGGGGTTTACAGACTGGAATCTAATCCAGGGGTTCGGGGTGGCGTTTACAGACTGGAATCTAATCGAGGGGTTCGGGGGTGGGGTTTATATACAGAATTACAGATACCCCGGGGAGGGAGTTACAGACTGGAATCTAATCGAGGGGTTCGGGGTGGGGTTTATACACAGAATTACAGATACCCCGGGAGGGAGTTACAGACTGGAATCTAATCGAGGGGTTCGGGGTGGGGTTTATATACAGAGTAACAGATACCCCGGGAGGGAGTTACAGAATGGAGTCTAATCGAGGGGTTCGGGGTGGGGTTTATATACAGAATAACAGATACCCGGGAGGGAGTTACAGACTGGAATCTAATCGAGGGGTTCGGGGTGGGGTTTATATACAGAATAACAGATACCCCGGGGAGGGAGTTACAGACTGGAATCTAATCGAGGGGTACGGGGTGGGGTTTATATACAGAATAACAGATACCCCGGGAGGGAGTTACAGACTGGAATCTAATCGAGGGGTTCGGGGTGGGGTTTATATACAGAATAACAGATACCCCGGGAAGGGAGTTACAGACTGGAATCTAATCGAGGGGTTCGGGGGTGGGGTTTATATACAGAATAACAGATACCCCGGGGAGTGAGTTACAGACTGTAATCTAATCGAGGGGTTCGGGGGTGGGGTTTATATACAGAATAACAGATACCCCGGGGAGGGAGTTACAGACTGGAATCTAATCGAGGGGTTCGGGGTGGGGTTTATATACACAATAACAGAGACCCCGGGGAGGGAGTTACAGACTGGAATCTAATCGAAAGGTCCGGGGTCGGGTTTATATACAGAATAACAGATACACCGGGGAGGGAATTACAGACTGGAATCTAATCGAGGGGTTTGGGGTGGGGTTTATATACAGAATAACAGATTCCCCGGGGAGGGAGTTACAGACTGGAATCTAATCGAGGGGATCGGGGTGGGGTTTATATACAGAATAACAGATACCCCAGGGAGGGAGTTACAGACTGGAATCTAATCGAGGGGTTCGGGGTGGAGTTTATATACAGAATAACAGATCCCCCGTGGAGGGAGTTACAGACTGGAATCTAATCGAGGGGTTCAGGGTGGGGTTTATATACAGAATAACAGATACCCCGGGGAGGGAGTTACAGACTGGAATCTAATCGCGGGGTTCGGGGTGGGGTTTCTATACAGAATAACAGATACCCCGGGGAGGGAGTTACAGACTGGAATCTAATCGAGGGGTTCGGGGTGGGGTTTATATACAGAATAACAGATACCCCGGGGAGGGAGTTACAGACTGGAAACTAATCGCGGGGTTCAGGGGTGGGGTTTATATACAGAATAACAGATACCCCGGGAGGGAGTTACAGACTGGAATCTAATCGAGGGGTTCGGGGTGGGGTTTATATATAGAATAACAGATACCCCGGGGAGGGAGTTACAGACTGGAATCTAATCGAGGGGTTCGGGGTGGGGTTTATATACAGAATAACAGATACCCCGGGGAGGGAGTTACAGACTGGAATCTAATCGAGGGGTTCGGGGTGTGGTTTATATACAGAATAACAGATACCCCGGGGAGGGAGTTACAGACTGGAATCTAATCGAGGGGTTCGGGGTGGGGTTTATATACAGAATAACAGATACCCCGGGGAGGGAGTTACAGACTGGAATCTAATCGAGGGGTTCGGGGTGGGGTTTATATTCAGAATAACAGATACCCCGGGGAGGGAGTTACAGACTGGAATCTAATCGAGGGGTTCGGGGTGTGGTTTATATTCAGAATAACAGATACCCCGGGGAGGGAGTTACAGACTGGAATCTAATCGAGGGGTTCAGGGTTGGGTTTATATACAGAATAACAGATACCCTGGGGAGGGAGTTACAGACTGGAATCTAATCGGGGGGTTCGGGGTGTGGTTTATATACAGAATAACAGATACCCCGGGGAGGGAGTTACAGACTGGAATCTAATCGAGGGGTTCGGGGTGGGGTTTATATACAGAATAACAGATACCCCGGGGAGGGAGTTACAGACTGGAATCTAATCGCGGGGTTCGGGGTGGGGTTTATATACAGAATTACAGATACCCCGGGGAGGGAGTTACAGACTGGAATCTAATCGAGGGGTTCAGGGGTGGGGTTTATATACAGAATAACAGATACACCGGGGAGGGAGTTACAGACTGGAATCTAATCGAGGGGTTCAGGGTGGGGTTTATATACAGAATAACAGAGACCCCGGGGAGGGAGTTACAGACTGGAATCTAATCGAGGGGTTCGGGGTGTGGTTTATATACAGAATGACAGAGACCCCGGGGAGGGAGTTTCAGACTGGAATCTAATCGAGGGGTTCGGGGTGGGGTTTATATACACAATAACAGATACCCCGGGGAGGGAGGTACAGACTGGAATCTAATCGAGGGGTTCGGTGTGGGGTTTAGAAACAGAATAACAGATAACCCGGGAGGGAGTTACAGACTGGAATCTAATCGAGGGGTTCAGGGTGGGGTTTATATACAGAATAACAAATACCCCGGGGAGGGAGTTACAGACTGGAATCTAATCGAGGGGTTCGGGGTGGGGTTTATATACAGAATAACAGATACCCCGGGAGGGAGTTACAGACTGGAATCTAATCGAGGGGTTCGGGGTGGTGTTTATATACAGAATTACAGATACCCCGGGGAGGGAGTTACAGACTGGAATCTAATCGAGGGGTTTGGGGTGGGGTTTATATACAGAATAACAGAGACCCCGGGGAGGGAGTTTCAGACTGGAATCTAATCGAGGGGTTCGGGGTGGGGTTTATATACAGAATAACAGATACCCCGGGGAGGGAGTTACAGACTGGAAACTAATCGCGGGGTTCAGGGGTGGGGTTTATATACAGAATAACAGATACCCCGGGAGGGAGTTACAGACTGGAATCTAATCGAGGGGTTCGGGGTGGGGTTTATATATAGAATAACAGATACCCCGGGGAGGGAGTTACAGACTGGAATCTAATCGAGGGGTTCGGGGTGGGGTTTATATACAGAATAACAGATACCCCGGGGAGGGAGTTACAGACTGGAATCTAATCGAGGGGTTCGGGGTGTGGTTTATATTCAGAATAACAGATACCCCGGGGAGGGAGTTACAGACTGGAATCTAATCGAGGGGTACAGGGTGGGGTTTATATTCAGAATAACAGATACCCCGGGGAGGGAGTTACAGACTGGAATCTAATCGAGGGGTTCGGGGTGTGGTTTATATTCAGAATAACAGATACCCCGGGGAGGGAGTTACAGACTGGAATCTAATCGAGGGGTTCAGGGTTGGGTTTATATACAGAATAACAGATACCCTGGGGAGGGAGTTACAGACTGGAATCTAATCGGGGGGTTCGGGGTGTGGTTTATATACAGAATAACAGATACCCCGGGGAGGGAGTTACAGACTGGAATCTAATCGAGGGGTTCGGGGTGGGGTTTATATACAGAATAACAGATACCCCGGGGAGGGAGTTACAGACTGGAATCTAATCGCGGGGTTCGGGGTGGGGTTTATATACAGAATTACAGATACCCCGGGGAGGGAGTTACAGACTGGAATCTAATCGAGGGGTTCAGGGGTGGGGTTTATATACAGAATAACAGATACACCGGGGAGGGAGTTACAGACTGGAATCTAATCGAGGGGTTCAGGGTGGGGTTTATATACAGAATAACAGAGACCCCGGGGAGGGAGTTACAGACTGGAATCTAATCGAGGGGTTCGGGGTGTGGTGTATATACAGAATGACAGAGACCCCGGGGAGGGAGTTTCAGACTGGAATCTAATCGAGGGGTTCGGGGTGGGGTTTATATACAGAATAACATACTCCCCCGGGAGGGAGTTTCAGACTGGAATCTAATCGAGGGGTTCGGGGTGGGGTTTATATACAGAATAACAGATACCCCGGGGAGGGAGTTACAGACTGGAATCTAATCGAGGGGTTCGGTGTGGGGTTTAGAAACAGAATAACAGATAACCCGGGAGGGAGTTACAGACTGGAATCTAATCGAGGGGTTCAGGGTGGGGTTTATATACAGAATAACAAATACCCCGGGGAGGGAGTTACAGACTGGAATCTAATCGAGGGGTTCGGGGTGGGGTTTATATACAGAATAACAGATACCCCGGGAGGGAGTTACAGACTGGAATCTAATCGAGGGGTTCGGGGTGGTGTTTATATACAGAATTACAGATACCCCGGGGAGGGAGTTACAGACTGGAATCTAATCGAGGGGTTTGGGGTGGGGTTTATATACAGAATAACAGAGACCCCGGGGAGGGAGTTTCAGACTGGAATCTAATCGAGGGGTTCGGGGTGGGGTTTATATACAGAATAACAGATACCCCGGGAGGGAGTTTCAGACTGGAATCTAATCGAGGGGTTCGGGGTGGGGTTTATATACAGAATAACAGATACCCCGGGGAGGGAGTTACAGACTGGAATCTAATCGAGGGGTTCGGTGTGGGGTTTAGAAACAGAATAACAGATACCCCGGGAGGGAGTTACAGACTGGAATCTAATCGAGGGGTTCGGGGTGGGGTTTATATACAGAATAACAGATACCCCGGGGAGGGAGATACAGACTGGAATCTAATCGAGGGGTTCAGGGTGGGGTTTATATACAGAATAACAGATACCCCGGGGAGGGAGTTAAAAACTGGAATCTAATCGAGGGGTTTGGGGTGGTGTTTATATACAGAATTACAGATACCCCGGGAAGGAGTTACAGACTGGAATCTAATGGAGGGGTTCGGGGTGGGGTTTATATACAGAATAACAGATACCCCGGGGAGGGAGTTACAGACTGGAATCTAATCGAGGGGTTCGGGGTGGGGTTTATATACAGAATAACAGATACCCCGGGGAGGGATTACAGACTGGAATCTAATCGAGGGGATCGGGGTGGGGTTTATATACAGAATAACAGATCCCCGGGGAGGGAGTTACACACTGGAATTAATCGAGGGGTTCGGGGTGGGGTTTATATACAGAATAACAGATTACCCCGGGGAGGGGGTTACAGACTGGAATCTAATCGAGGTGTTTAGGGTGGGGTTTATATACAGAATAACAGATACCCCGGGAGGGAGGTACAGACTGGAATCTAATCGAGGGGTTCGGGGTGGGGTTTATATACAGAATAACAGATACCCCGGGGAGGGAGTTACAGACTGGAATCTAATCGAGGGGTTCGGGGTGGGGTTTATATACAGAATAACAGATACCCCGGGAGGGAGGTACAGACTGGAATCTAATCGAGGGGTTCAGGGTGGGGTTTATATACAGAATAACAGATACCCCGGGGAGGGGATTACAGACTGGAATCTAATCGAGGGGTTCGGGGTGGGGTTTATATACAGAATAACAGATACCCCGGGGAGGGAGTTACAGACTGGAATCTAATCGAGGGGTTTGGGGTGGGGTTTATATACAGAATAACAGATACCCCGGGGAGGGAGTTACAGACTGGAATCTAATCGAGGGGTTCGGGGTGGGATTTACATACAGAATAACAGATACACCGGGGAGGGAGTTACAGACTGGAATCTAATCGAGGGGTTCGGGGTGTGGTTTATATACAGAATAACAGATACCCCGGGGAGGGAGTTACAGACTGGAATCTAATTGAGGGGTTCAGGGTGGGGTTTATATACAGAATAACAGATATCCCGGGGAGGGAGTTACAGACTGGAATGTAATCGAGGGGTACGGGGTGGGGTTTATATACAGAATAACAGATACCCCGGGAGGGAGTTACAGACTGGAATCTAATTGAAGGGTTCAGGTTGGGGTTTATATACAGAATAACAGATAACCCGGGGAGGGAGTTACAGACTCGAATCTAATCGAGGGGTTTGGGGGTGGGGTTTATATACAGAATAACAGATACCCCGGGGAGGGAGTTACAGACTGGAATCGAATCGAGGGGTTCGGGGTGGGGTTTATATACAGAATAACAGATACCCCGTGGAGGGAGTTACAGACAGGAATCTAATCGAGGGGTTCGGGGTGGGGTTTATATACAGAATAACAGATACCCCGGGGAGGGAGTTACAGACTGGAATCTAATCGAGGGGTTCGGGGTGGGGTTTATATACAGAATAACAGATACCCCGGGAGGGAGTTACAGACTGGAATCTAATCGAGGGGTTCGGGGTGGGGTTTATATACAGAATAACAGTTACCACGGGGAGGGAGTTACAGACTGGAATCTAATCGAGGGGTTCAGGGTGGGGTTTATATACAGAATAACAGATACCCCGGGGAGGGAGTTACAGACTGGAATCTAATCGAGGGATTCAGGGTGGGGTTTATATACAGAATAACAGATACCCCGGGGAGGGAGTTACAGACTGGAATCTAATCGAGGGGTTCGGGGTGGGGTTTATATACAGAATAACAGTTACCACGGGGAGGGAGTTACAGACTGGAATCTAATCGAGGGGCTCGGGGTGGGGTTTATATACAGAATAACAGATACCCCGGGAGGGAGTTACAGACTGGAATCTAATCGAGGGGTTCAGGGTGCAGTATAGATACAGAATAACAGATACCCCGAGAGGGAGTTACAGACTGGAATCTAATCGAGGGGTTCGGGGTGGGGTTTATATACAGAATAACAGATACCGCGGGGAGGGAGTTACAGACTGGAATCTAATCGAGGGGTTCGGGGTGGGGTTTATATACAGAATAACAGATACCCCGGGAGGGAGTTACAGACTGGAATCTAATCGAGGGGTTCAGGGTGCAGTATAGATACAGAATAACAGATACCCCGGGAGGGAGGTACAGACTGGAATCTAATCGAGGGGTTCGGGGTGGGGTTTATATACAGAATAACAGATACCCTGGGAGGGAGTTACAGACTGGAATCTAATCGAGGGGTTCGGGGTGGGGTTTATATACAGAATAACAGATACCCCGGGAGGGAGGTACAGACTGGAATCTAATCGAGGGGTTCAGGGTGGGGTTTATATACAGAATAACAGATACCCCGGGGAGGGGATTACAGACTGGAATCTAATCGAGGGGTTCGGGGGTGGGGTTTATATACAGAATAACAGATACCCCGGGAGGGAGTAACAGACTGGAATCTAATCGAGGGGTTCGGGGTGGGGTTTATATACAGAATAACAGATACCGCGGGGAGGGAGTTACAGACTGGAATCTAATCGAGGGGTTCGGGGTGGGGTTTATATACAGAATAACAGATACCCCGGGGAGGGAGTTACAGACTGGATTCTAATCGAGGGGTTCGGGGTGGGGTTTATATACAGAATAACAGATACCCCGGGAAGGGAGTTACAGACTGGAATCTTATCGAGGGGTTCGGGGTGGGGTTTATATACAGAATAACAGATACCCCGAGAGGGAGTTACAGACTGGAATCTAATCGAGGGGTTCGGGGTGGGGTTTATATACAGAATAACAGATACCGGGGGGAGGGAGTTACAGACTGGAATCTAATCGAGGGGTTCGGGGTGGGGTTTATGTACAGAATAACAGATACCCCGGGGAGGGAGTTACTGACTGGATTCTAATCGAGGGGTTCGGGGTGGGGTTTATATACAGAATAACAGATACCCCGGGGAGGGAGTTACAGACTGGAATCTAATCGAGGGGTTCAGGGTGGGGTTTATATACAGAATAACAGATACCCCGGGGAGGGAGTTACAGACTGGAATCTAATCGAGGGGTTCGGGGGTGGGGTTTATATACAGAATAACAGATACCCCGGGAGGGAGTAACAGACTGGAATCTAATCGAGGGGTTCGGGGTGGGGTTTATATACAGAATAACAGATACCCCGGGGAGGGAGTTACAGACTGGAATCTAATCGAGGGGTTCAGGGTGGGGTTTATATACAGAATAACAGATACCCCGGGGAGAGAGTTACAGACTGGAATCTAATCGAGGGGTTCGGGGTGGGGTTTATATACAGAATAACAGATACACCGGGGAGGGAGTTACAGACTGGAATCTAATCTAGGGGTTCGGGGTGGGGTTTATATACAGAATAACAGATACCCCGGGGAGGGAGTTACAGACTGGAATCTAATCGAGGGGTTCGGGGTGGGGTTTATATACAGAATAACAGATACCCCGGGGAGGGAGTTACAGACTGGAATCTAATCGAGGGGTTCGGGGTGGGGTTTATATACAGAATAACAGATACCCCGGGGAGGGAGTTACAGACTGGAATCTAATCGAGGGGTTCGGGGTGGGGTTTATATACAGAATAACAGATACCCCGGGGAGGGAGTTACAGACTGGAATCTAATCGAGGGGTTTGGGGTGGGGTTTATATACAGAATAACAGATACCCCGGGGAGGGAGTTACAGACAGGAATCTAATCGAGGGGTTCGGGGTGCGGTTTATATACAGAATAACAGATACCCCGGGGAGGGAGTTACAGACTGGAATCTAATCGAGGGGTTCAGGGTGCAGTATAGATACAGAATAACAGATACCCCGAGAGGGAGTTACAGACTGGAATCTAATCGAGGGGTTCGGGGTGGGGTTTATATACAGAATAACAGATACCCCGGGAGGGAGGTACAGACTGGAATCTAATCGAGGGGTTCAGGATGGGGTTTATATACAGAATAACAGATACCCCGGGGAGGGGATTACAGACTGGAATCTAATCGAGGGGTTCGGGGGTGGGGTTTATATACAGAATAACAGATACCCCGGGAGGGAGTAACAGACTGGAATCTAATCGAGGGGTTCGGGGTGGGGTTTATATACAGAATAACAGATACCGCGGGGAGGGAGTTACAGACTGGAATCTAATCGAGGGGTTCGGGGTGGGGTTTATATACAGAATAACAGATACCCCGGGGAGGGAGTTACAGAATGGAGTCTAATCGAGGGGTTCGGGGTGGGGTTTATATACAGAATAACAGATACCCGGGAGGGATTTACAGACTGGAATCTAATCAAGGGGTTCGGGGTGGGGTTTATATACAGAATAACAGATACCCCGAGAGGGAGTTACAGACTGGAATCTAATCGAGGGGTTCGGGGTGGGGTTTATATACAGAATAACAGATACCCCGGGGAGGGAGTTACAGTCAAGAATCTAATCGAGGGGTTCGGGGTGGGGTTTATATACAGAATAACAGATTACCCCGGGGAGGGGTTTACAGACTGGAATCTAATCGAGGTGTTTAGGGTGGGGTTTATATACAGAATAACAGATACACCGGGGAGGGAGTTACAGACTGGAATCTAATCGAGGGGTTCGGGGTGGGGTTTATATACAGAATAACAGATACCCTGGGGAGGGAGTTACAGACTGGAATCTAATCGAGGGGTTCGGGGTGGGGTTTATATACAGAATGACAGATACCCCGGGGAGGGAGTTACAGACTGGAATCTAATCGAGGGGTTCGGGGTGGGGTTTATATACAGAATAACAGATACCCCGGGAGGGAGTTACAGACTGGAATCTAATCGAGGGGTTCGGGGTGGGGATTATATACAGAATAACAAATACCCCGGGAGGGGGTTACAGACTGGAATCTAATCGAGGGGTTCGGGGTGGGGTTTATATACAGAATAACAGATACCCCGGGGAGGGAGATACAGACTGGAATCTAATCGAGGGGTTCGGGGTGGGGTTTATATACAAAATAACAGATACCCCGGGGAGGGAGTTACAGACTGGAATCTAATCGAGGGGTTCGGGGTGGGGTTTATATACACAATAACAGATACCCCGGGGAGGGAGTTACAGACTGGAATCTAATCGAGGTGTTCGGGGTGGGGTTTATATACAAAATAAGAGATACACCGGTGAGGGAGTTACAGACTGGAAACTAATCGAGGGGTTCGGGGTGTGGTTTATATACAGAATAACAGATACCCCGGGAGGGAGTTACAGACTGGAATCTAATCGAGGGGTGCGGGGGTGGGGTTTATATACAGAATAACAGATACCCCGTGGAGGGACTCACAGACTGGAATCTAATCGAGGGGTTTGGGGTGGGGTTTATATACAGAATTACAGATACCCCGTGGAGGGAGTTACAGACTGGAATCTAATCGAGGGGTTCGGGGTGGGGTTTATATACAGAATAACAGATACCCCGGGGAGGGAGTTACAGACTGGAATCTAATCGAGGGGTTCGGGGTGGGGTTTATATACAGAATAACAGATACCCCGGGAGGGAGTTACAGACTGGAAACTAATCGAGGGGTTCGGGGTGCGGTATAGATACAGAATAACAGATACCCCGAGAGGGAGTTACAGACTGGAATCTAATCGAGGGGTTCGGGGTGGGGTTTATATACAGAATAACAGATACCCCGGGGAGGGAGTTACAGACTGGAATCTAATCGAGGGGTTCGGGGTGGGGTTTATATACAGAATAACTGATACCCCGGGGAGGGAGTTACAGACTGGAATCTCATCGAGGGGTTCAGGGTGGGGTTTATATACAGAATAACAGATACCCCGGGGAGGGAGTTACAGACTGGAATCTAATCGAGGGGTTCGGGGTGGGGTTTATATATAGAATAACAGATACCCCGGGAGGGAGTTACAGACTGGAATCTAATCGAGGGGTTCAGGGTGGGGTTTATATATAGAATAACAGATACCCCGGGAGGGAGTTACAGACTGGAATCTAATCGAGGGGCTCGGGGTGGGGTTTATATACAGAATAACAGATACCCCCGGGAGGGAGTTACAGACTGGAATCTAATCGAGGGGTTCGGGGTGGGGTTTATATACAGAATAACAGATACCCCGGGAGGGAGTTACAGACTGGAATCTAATCGAGGGGTTCGGGGCGGGGTTTATATACAGAATAACAGATACCGCGTGTAGGGAGTTCCAGACTGGAATCTAATCGAGGGGTTCGGGGTGGGGTTTATATACAGAATAACTGGTACCCCGGGGAGGGAGTTACAGACTGGAATCTAATCGAGGGGTTCGGGGAGGGGTTTATATATAGAATAACAGATACCCCGGGAGGGAGTTACAGACTGGAATCTAATCGAGGGGCTCGGGGTGGGGTTTATATACAGAATAACAGATACCCCCGGGAGGGAGTTACAGACTGGAATCTAATCGAGGGGTTCGGGGTGGGGTTTATATACAGAATAACAGATACCCCGGGAGGGAGTTACAGACTGGAATCTAATCGAGGGGTTCGGGGCGGGGTTTATATACAGAATAACAGATACCGCGTGTAGGGAGTTCCAGACTGGAATCTAATCGAGGGGTTCGGGGTGGGGTTTATATACAGAATAACTGGTACCCCGGGGAGGGAGTTACAGACTGGAATCTAATCGAGGGGTTCGGGGAGGGGTTTATATACAGAATAACAGAGACCCCGGGGAGGGAGTTACAGACTGGAATCTAATCGAGGGGTTCGGGGTGGGGTTTATATACAGAATTACAGATACCCCGGGGAGGGAGTTCCAGACTGGAATCTAATCGAGGGGTTCGGGGTGGGGTTTATATACAGAATAACAGATACAGCGGGAGGGAGTTACAGACTGGAATCTAATTGAGGGGTTCGGGGTGGGGATTATATACAGAATAACAAATACCCCGGGAGGGGGTTACAGACTGGAATCTAATCGAGGGGTTCGGGGTGGGGTTTATATACAGAATAACAGATACCCCGGGGAGGGAGTTACAGACTGGAATCTAATCGAGGGGTTCGGGGTGGGGTTTATATACAGAATAACAGATACCCCGGGAGGGAGTTACAGACTGGAATCTAATCCAGGGGTTCGGGGTGGGATTTATATACAGAATAACAGATACCCCGGGGAGGGAGTTACAGACTGGAATCTAATCGAGGGGTTCGGGGTGGGGTTTATATACAGAATAACAGTTACCACGGGGAGGGATTTACAGACTGGAATCTAATCGAGGGGCTCGGGGTGGGGTTTATATACAGAATAACAGATTCCCCGGGAGGGAGTTACAGACTGGAATCTAATCGAGGGGTTCAGGGTGCAGTATAGATACAGAATAACAGATACCCCGAGAGGGAGTTACAGACTGGAATCTAATCGAGGGGTTCGGGGTGGGGTTTATATACAGAATAACAGATACCGCGGGGAGGGAGTTACAGACTGGAATCTAATCGAGGGGTTCGGGGTGGGGTTTATATACAGAATAACAGATACCCCGGGAGGGAGTTACAGACTGGAATCTAATCGAGGGGTTCAGGGTGCAGTATAGATACAGAATAACAGATACCCCGGGAGGGAGGTACAGACTGGAATCTAATCGAGGGGTTCGGGGTGGGGTTTATATACAGAATAACAGATACCCTGGGAGGGAGTTACAGACTGGAATCTAATCGAGGGGTTCGGGGTGGGGTTTATATACAGAATAACAGATACCCCGGGAGGGAGGTACAGACTGGAATCTAATCGAGGGGTTCAGGGTGGGGTTTATATACAGAATAACAGATACCCCGGGGAGGGAGTTACAGACTGGATTCTAATCGAGGGGTTCGGGGTGGGGTTTATATACAGAATAACAGATACCCCGGGAAGGGAGTTACAGACTGGAATCTTATCGAGGGGTTCGGGGTGGGGTTTATATACAGAATAACAGATACCCCGAGAGGGAGTTACAGACTGGAATCTAATCGAGGGGTTCGGGGTGGGGTTTATATACAGAATAACAGATACCGGGGGGAGGGAGTTACAGACTGGAATCTAATCGAGGGGTTCGGGGTGGGGTTTATGTACAGAATAACAGATACCCCGGGGAGGGAGTTACAGACTGGATTCTAATCGAGGGGTTCGGGGTGGGGTTTATATACAGAATAACAGATACCCCGGGGAGGGAGTTACAGACTGGAATCTAATCGAGGGGTTCAGGGTGGGGTTTATATACAGAATAACAGATACCCCGGGGAGGGAGTTACAGACTGGAATCTAATCGAGGGGTTCGGGGGTGGGGTTTATATACAGAATAACAGATACCCCGGGAGGGAGTAACAGACTGGAATCTAATCGAGGGGTTCGGGGTGGGGTTTATATACAGAATAACAGATACCCCGGGGAGGGAGTTACAGACTGGAATCTAATCGAGGGGTTCGGGGTGGGGTTTATATACAGAATAACAGATACCCCGGGGAGAGAGTTACAGACTGGAATCTAATCGAGGGGTTCGGGGTGGGGTTTATATACAGAATAACAGATACCCCGGGGAGGGAGTTACAGACTGGAATCTAATCGAGGGGTTCGGGGTGGGGTTTATATACAGAATAACAGATACCCCGGGGAGGGAGTTACAGACTGGAATCTAATCGAGGGGTTCGGGGTGGGGTTTATATACAGAATAACAGATACCCCGGGGAGGGAGTTACAGACTGGAATCTAATCGAGGGGTTCGGGGTGGGGTTTATATACAGAATAACAGATACCCCGGGGAGGGAGTTACAGACTGGAATCTAATCGAGGGGTTCGGGGTGGGGTTTATATACAGAATAACAGATACCCCGGGGAGGGAGTTACAGACTGGAATCTAATCGAGGGGTTCGGGGTGGGGTTTATATACAGAATAACAGATACCCCGGGGAGGGAGTTACAGACTGGAATCTAATCGAGGGGTTTGGGGTGGGGTTTATATACAGAATAACAGATACCCCGGGGAGGGAGTTACAGACAGGAATCTAATCGAGGGGTTCGGGGTGCGGTTTATATACAGAATAACAGATACCCCGGGGAGGGAGTTACAGACTGGAATCTAATCGAGGGGTTCAGGGTGCAGTATAGATACAGAATAACAGATACCCCGAGAGGGAGTTACAGACTGGAATCTAATCGAGGGGTTCGGGGTGGGGTTTATATACAGAATAACAGATACCCCGGGAGGGAGGTACAGACTGGAATCTAATCGAGGGGTTCAGGGTGGGGTTTATATACAGAATAACAGATACCCCGGGGAGGGGATAACAGACTGGAATCTAATCGAGGGGTTCGGGGGTGGGGTTTATATACAGAATAACAAATACCCCGGGAGGGAGTAACAGACTGGAATCTAATCGAGGGGTTCGGGGTGGGGTTTATATACAGAATAACAGATACCGCGGGGAGGGAGTTACAGACTGGAATCTAATCGAGGGGTTCGGGGTGGGGTTTATATACAGAATAACAGATACCCCGGGGAGGGAGTTACAGAATGGAGTCTAATCGAGGGGTTCGGGGTGGGGTTTATATACAGAATAACAGATACCCGGGAGGGATTTACAGACTGGAATCTAATCAAGGGGTTCGGGGTGGGGTTTATATACAGAATAACAGATACCCCGAGAGGGAGTTACAGACTGGAATCTAATCGAGGGGTTCGGGGTGGGGTTTATATACAGAATAACAGATACCCCGGGGAGGGAGTTACAGTCAAGAATCTAATCGAGGGGTTCGGGGTGGGGTTTATATACAGAATAACAGATTACCCCGGGGAGGGGTTTACAGACTGGAATCTAATCGAGGTGTTTAGGGTGGGGTTTATATACAGAATAACAGATACACCGGGGAGGGAGTTACAGACTGGAATCTAATCGAGGGGTTCGGGGGTGGGGTTTATATACAGAATAACAGATACCTCGGGAGGGAGTTACAGACTGGAATCTAATCGAGGGGTTCGGGGTGGGGTTTATATACAGAGTAACAGATACCCCGGGAGGGAGTTACAGAATGGAGTCTAATCGAGGGGTTCGGGGTGGGGTTTATATACAGAATAACAGATACCCCGGGGAGGGAGTTACAGACTGGAATCTAATCGAGGGGTTCGGGGTGGGGTTTATATACAGGATAACAGATACCCTGGGGAGGGAGTTACAGACAGGAATCTAATCGAGGGGTTCGGGGTGGGGTTTATATACAGAATAACAGATACCCCGGGGAGGGAGTTACAGACTGGAATCTAATCGAGGGGTTCGGGGTGGGGTTTATATACAGAATAACAGATACCCCGGGGAGGGAGTTACAGACTGGAATCTAATCGAGGGGTTCGGGGTGGGGTTTATATACAGAATAACAGATACCCCGGGGAGGGAGTTACAGACTGGAATCTAATCGAGGGGTTCGGGGTGGGGTTTATATACAGAATAACAGATACCTCGGGGAGGGAGTTACAGACTGGAATCTAATCGAGGGGTTCGGGGTGGGGTTTATATACAGAATAACAGATACCGCGGGGAGGGAGTTACAGACTGGAATCTAATCGAGGGGTTCGGGGTGGGGTTATATACAGAATAACAGATACCTCGGGGAGGGAGTTACAGACTGGAATCTAATCGAGGGGTTCGGGGTGGGGTTTATATACAGAATAACAGACCCCCAGGGAGGGAGTTACACACTGGAATCTAATCGAGGTGTTCGGGGTGGGGTTTATATACAGAATAACAGATACCCCGGGGAGGGAGTTACAGACTGGAATCTAATCGAGGGGTTTCGGGGTGGGGTTTATATACAGAATAACAGATACCCCGGGGAGGGAGTTACAGACTGGAATCTAATCGAGGGGTTCGGGGTGGGGTTTATATACAGAATAACAGATACCCCGGGGAGGGAGTTACAGACTGGAATCTAATCGAGGGGTTTGGGGGTGGTGTTTATATACAGAATAACAGATACCCCGGGGAGGGAGTTACAGACTGGAATCTAATCGAGGGGTTCGGGGGGGGGTTTATATACAGAATAACAGATACCCCGGGGAGGGAGTTACAGACTGGAATCTAATCGAGGGGTTTGGGGGTGGTGTTTATATACAGAATAACAGATACCCCGGGGAGGGAGTTACAGACTGGAATCTAATCGAGGGGTTCGGGGGGGGGTTTATATACAGAATAACAGATACCCCGGGGAGGGAGTTACAGACTGGAATCTAATCGAGGGGTTCGGGGGTGGGGTTTATATACAGAATAACAGATACCCCGGGGAGGGAGTTAAAGACTGGAATCTAATCGGGGGTACGGGGTGAGGTTTATATACAGAATAACAGATACCCCGGGAGGGAGTTACAGACTGGAATCTAATCGAGGGGTTTGGGGGTGGTGTTTATATACAGAATAACAGATACACCGGGGAGGGAGTTACAGACTGGAATCTAATCGAGGGGTTCGGGGTGGTTTATATACAGAATAACAGATACCCCGGGGAGGGAGTTACAGACTGGAATCGAATCGAGGGGTTCAGGGTGGGGTTTATGTACAGAATAACAGATACCCCGGGAAGGAGTTACAGACTGGAATCTAATCGAGGGGTTCGGGGTGGGGTTTATATACAGAATAACAGATACCCCGGGGAGGGAGTTACAGACTGGAATCTAATCGAGGGGTTCAGGGTGCAGTGTAGATACAGAATAACAGATACCCCGGGGAGGGAGTTGCAGACTGGAATCTAATCGAGGGGTTCGGGGTGGGGTTTATATACAGAATAACAGATACCCTGGGAGGGAGTTACAGACTGGAATCTAATCGAGGGGTTCGGGGTGGGGTTTATATACAGAATAACAGATACCCCGGGAGGGAGTTACAGACTGGAATCTAATCGAGGGGTTCGGGTTGGGGTTTATAGACAGAATAACAGATACCCTGGGTAGGGAGTTACAGACTGGAATCTAATCGAGGGGTTCAGGGTGGGGTTTATATACAGAATAACAGATACCCCGGGGAGGGAGGTACAGACTAGAATCTAATCGAGGGGTTCGGGGTGGGGTTTATATACAGAATAACAGATACCCCGGGAGGGAGTTACAGACTGGAATCTAATCGAGGGGTTCGGGTTGGGGTTTATAGACAGAATAACAGATACCCTGGGTAGGGAGTTACAGACTGGACTCTAATCGAGGGGTTCGGGGTGGGGTTTATATACAGAATTACAGATACCTGCGAGGGAGTTACAGACTGGAATCTAATCGAGGGGTTCGGGGTGGGGTTTATATACAGAATAACAGATACCCCGGGGAGGGAGTTACAGACTAGAATCTAATCGGGTGGTTCGGGGTGGGGTTTATATACAGAATAACAGATACCCCTGGAGGGAGTTACAGACTGGAATCTAATCAAGGGGTTCGGGGTGGGGTTTATATACAGAATAACAGATACCCCGGGAGGGAGTTACAGACTGGAATCTAATCGAGGGGTTCGGGGTGGGGTTTATATACAGAATAACAGATACCCCAGGGAGGGAGTTACAGACTGGAATCTAATCGAGGGACTCGGGGTGGGGTTTATACACAGAATAACAGATACCCCGGGGAGGGAGTTACAGACTGGAATCTAATCGAGGAGTTGGGGGTGGGGTTTATATACAGAATAACAGAAACCCCGGGAGGGAGTTACAGTCTGGAATCTAATCGAGGGGTTCGGGGTGGGGTTTATATACAGAATAACAGATACCCCGGGAGGGAGTTACAGACTGGAATCTAATCGAGGGGTTCGGGGTGGGGTTTATATACAGAATAACAGATACCCCGGGGAGGGAGTTACAGACTGGAATCTAATCGAGGGGTTCGGGGTGGGGTTTATATACAGAATAACAGATATCCCGGGAGGGAGTTACAGACTGGAATCTAATCGAGGGGTTCGGGGTGGGGTTTATATACAGAATAACAGATACCCCGGGGAGGGAGTTACAGACTGGAATCTCATCGAGGGGTTCAGGGTGGGGTTTATATCCAGAATAACAGATACCCGGGAGTGAGTTACAGACTGGAATCTAATCGAGGGGTTCGGGGTGGGCTTTATATACAGAATAACAGATATCCCGGGGAGGGAGTTACAGACTGGAATCTAATCGAGGGGTTCGGGGTGGGGTTTATATACAGAATAACAGATACCCCGGGGAGGGAGTTACAGACTGGAATCTAATCGAGGGGTTCGGGGTGGGGTTTATATACAGAATAACAGATAGCCCGGGGAGGGAGTTACAGACTGGAATCTAATCGAGGGGTTCGGGGTGGGGTTTATATACAGAATAACAGATAACCCGGGGAGGGAGTTACAGACTGGAATCTAATCGAGGGGTTCGGGGTGGGGTTTATATACAGAATAACAGATAGCCCGGGGAGGGAGTTACAGACTGGAATCTAATCGAGGGGTTCGGGGTGGGGTTTAAATACAGAATAACAGATACCCCGGGGAGGGAGTTACAGACTGGAATCTAATCGAGGGGTTCGGGGTGGGGTTTATATACAGAATAACAGATACCCCGGGGAGGGAGTTACAGACTGGAATCTAATCGAGGAGTTCGGGGTGGGGTTTATATACAGAATAACAGATACCCCGGGAGGGAGTTACAGACTGGAATCTAATCGAGGGGTTCGGGGTGGGGTTTATATACAGAATAACAGATACCCCGGGGAGGGAGTTACAGACTGGAATCTAATCGAGGGGTTCGGGGTGGGGTTTATATACAGAATAACAGATATCCCGGGGACGGAGTTTCAGACTGGAATCTAATCGAGGGATTCGGGGTGGGGTTTATATACAGAATAACAGATACCCCGGGGAGGGAGTTACAGACTGGAATCTAATCGAGGGGTTCGGGGTGCGGTATAGACACAGAATAACAGATACCCCGGGGAGGGAGTTACAGACTGGAATCTAATCGAGGGGTTCGGGGTGGGGTTTATATACAGAATAACAGATACCCCGGGGGGGAGTTACAGACTGGAATCTAATCGAGGGTTTCGGGGTGGGGTTTATATACAGAATAACAGATACCCCGGGAGGAAGTTACAGACTGGAATCTAATCGAGGGGTTCGGGGTGGGGTTTATATACAGAATAACAGATACCCCGGGAGGGAGTTACAGACTGGAATCTAATCGAGGGGTTCGGGGTGGGGTTTATATACAGAAAAACAGTTACCCCGGGGAGGGAGTTACAGACTGGAATCTAATCGAGGGGTTCGGGGTGGGGTTTATATACAGAATAACAGATACCCCGGGGAGGGAGTTACAGACTGGAATCTAATCGAGGGGTTCGGGGTGGGGTTTATATACAGAATAACAGATACCCCGGGGAGGGAGTTACAGACTGGAATCTAATCGAGGGGTTCGGGGTGCGGTATAGACACAGAATAACAGATACCCCGGGGAGGGAGTTACAGACTGGAATCTAATCGAGGGGTTCGGGGTGGGGTTTATATACAGAATAACAGATACCCCGGGGGGGAGTTACAGACTGGAATCTAATCGAGGGTTTCGGGGTGGGGTTTATATACAGAATAACAGATACCCCGGGAGGAAGTTACAGACTGGAATCTAATCGAGGGGTTCGGGGTGGGGTTTATATACAGAATAACAGATTCCCCAGGAGGGAGTTACAGACTGGAATCTAATCGAGGGGTTCGGGGCGGGGTTTATATACAGAATAACAGATACCCCGGGGAGGGAGTTACAGACTGGAATCTCATCGAGGGGTTCAGGGTGGGGTTTATATCCAGAATAACAGATACCCGGGAGGGAGTTACAGACTGGAATCTAATCGAGGGGTTCGGGGTGGGGTTTATATACAGAATAACAGATACCCCAGGGAGGGAGTTACAGACTGGAATCTAATCGAGGGGTTCGGGGTGGGGTTTATATACAGAATAACAGATACCCTGGGGAGGGAGTTACAGACTGGAATCTAATCGAGGGGTTCGGGGTGGGGTTTATATACAGAATGACAGATACCCCGGGGAGGGAGTTACAGACTGGAATCTAATCGAGGGGTTCGGGGTGGGGTTTATATACAGAATAACAGATACCCCGGGAGGGAGTTACAGACTGGAATCTAATCGAGGGGTTCGGGGTGGGGATTATATACAGAATAACAAATACCCCGGGAGGGGGTTACAGACTGGAATCTAATCGAGGGGTTCGGGGTGGGGTTTATATACAGAATAACAGATACCCCGGGGAGGGAGTTACAGACTGGAATCTAATCGAGGGGTTCGGGGTGGGGTTTATATACAGAATAACAGATACCCCGGGGAGGGAGATACAGACTGGAATCTAATCGAGGGGTTCGGGGTGGGGTTTATATACAAAATAACAGATACCCCGGGGAGGGAGTTACAGACTGGAATCTAATCGAGGGGTTCGGGGTGGGGTTTATATACACAATAACAGATACCCCGGGGAGGGAGTTACAGACTGGAATCTAATCGAGGGGTTCGGGGTGGGGTTTATATACAGAATAACAGATACCCCGGGGAGGGAGTTACAGACTGGAAACTAATCGAGGGGTTCGGGGTGTGGTTTATATACAGAATAACAGATACCCCGGGAGGGAGTTACAGACTGGAATCTAATCGAGGGGTTCAGGGTGGGGTTATATACAGAATAACAGATACCCCGGGAGGGAGTTACAGACTGGAATCTAATCGAGGGGTTCGGGGTGGGGTTTATATACAGAATTACAGATACCCCGTGGAGGGAGTTACAGACTGGAATCTAATCGAGGGGTTTGGGGTGGGGTTTATATACAGAATTACAGATACCCCGTGGAGGGAGTTACAGACTGGAATCTAATCGAGGGGTTCGGGGTGGGGTTTATATACAAAATAACAGATACCCCGGGGAGGGAGTTACAGACTGGAATCTAATCGAGGGGTTCGGGGTGGGGTTTATATACAGAATAACAGATACCCCGGGAGGGAGTTACAGACTGGAAACTAATCGAGGGGTTCGGGGTGCGGTATAGATACAGAATAACAGATACCCCGAGAGGGAGTTACAGACTGGAATCTAATCGAGGGGTTCGGGGTGGGGTTTATATACAGAATAGCAGATACCCCGGGGAGGGAGTTACAGACTGGAATCTAATCGAGGGGTTCGGGGTGGGGTTTATATACAGAATAACTGATACCCCGGGGAGGGAGTTACAGACTGGAATCTCATCGAGGGGTTCAGGGTGGGGTTTATATACAGAATAACAGATACCCCGGGGAGGGAGTTACAGACTGGAATCTAATCGAGGGGTTCGGGGTGGGGTTTATATATAGAATAACAGATACCCCGGGAGGGTGTTACAGACTGGAATCTAATCGAGGGGTTCAGGGTGGGGTTTATATATAGAATAACAGATACCCCGGGAGGGAGTTACAGACTGGAATCTAATCGAGGGGTTCAGGGTGGGGTTTATATATAGAATAACAGATACCCCGGGGAGGGAGTTACAGACTGGAATCTAATCGAGGGGTTCGGGGTGGGGTTTATATACAGAATAACAGATACCCCGGGGAGGGAGTTACAGACTGGAATCTAATCGAGGGGTTCGGGGTGGGGTTTATATACAGAATAACAGATACCCCGGGAGGGAGTTACAGACTGGAATCTAATCGAGGGGCTCGGGGTGGGGTTTATATACAGAATAACAGATACCCCGGGAGGGAGTTACAGACTGGAATCTAATCGAGGGGCTCGGGGTGGGGTTTATGTACAGAATAACAGATACCCCCGGGAGGGAGTTACAGACTGGAATCTAATCGAGGGGTTCGGGGCGGGGTTTATATACAGAATAACAGATACCGCGTGTAGGGAGTTCCAGACTGGAATCTAATCGAGGGGTTCGGGGTGGGGTTTATATACAGAATAACTGGTACCCCGGGGAGGGAGTTACAGACTGGAATCTAATCGAGGGGTTCGGGGAGGGGTTTATATACAGAATTACAGATACCCCGGGGAGGGAGTTACAGACTGGAATCTAATCGAGGGGTTCGGGGAGGGGTTTATATACAGAATTACAGATACCGCGGGGAGGGAGTTCCAGACTGGAATCTCATCGAGGGGTTCAGGGTGGGGTTTATATACAGAATAACAGATACCCCGGGGAGGGAGTTACAGACTGGAATCTAATCGAGGGGTTCGGGGTGGGGTTTATATATAGAATAACAGATACCCCGGGAGGGAGTTACAGACTGGAATCTAATCGAGGGGTTCAGGGTGGGGTTTATATATAGAATAACAGATACCCCGGGAGGGAGTTACAGACTGGAATCTAATCGAGGGGTTCAGGGTGGGGTTTATATATAGAATAACAGATACCCCGGGGAGGGAGTTACAGACTGGAATCTAATCGAGGGGTTCGGGGTGGGGTTTATATACAGAATAACAGATACCCCGGGGAGGGAGTTACAGACTGGAATCTAATCGAGGGGTTCGGGGTGGGGTTTATATACAGAATAACAGATACCCCGGGAGGGAGTTACAGACTGGAATCTAATCGAGGGGCTCGGGGTGGGGTTTATATACAGAATAACAGATACCCCCGGGAGGGAGTTACAGACTGGAATCTAATCGAGGGGTTCGGGGCGGGGTTTATATACAGAATAACAGATACCGCGTGTAGGGAGTTCCAGACTGGAATCTAATCGAGGGGTTCGGGGTGGGGTTTATATACAGAATAACTGGTACCCCGGGGAGGGAGTTACAGACTGGAATCTAATCGAGGGGTTCGGGGAGGGGTTTATATACAGAATTACAGATACCCCGGGGAGGGAGTTACAGACTGGAATCTAATCGAGGGGTTCGGGGAGGGGTTTATATACAGAATTACAGATACCGCGGGGAGGGAGTTCCAGACTGGAATCTAATCGAGGGGTTCGGGGTGGGGTTTATATACAGAATAACAGATACAGCGGGAGGGAGTTACAGACTGGAATCTAATTGAGGGGTTCGGGGTGGGGATTATATACAGAATAACAAATACCCCGGGAGGGGGTTACAGACTGGAATCTAATCGAGGGGTTTGGGGTGGGTTTTATATACAGAATAACAGATACCCCGGGGAGGGAGTTACAGACTGGAATCTAATCGAGGGGTCCGGGGTGGGGTTTATATACACAATAACAGATACCCCGGGGAGGGAGTTACAGACTGGAATCTAATCGAGGGGTTCAGGGTGGGGTTTATATACAGAATAACAGATACCCCGGGGAGGGAGTTACAGACTGGAATCTAATCGAGGGGTTCGGGGTGGGGTTTATATACAGAATAACAGATACCCCGGGGAGGGAGTTACAGACTGGAATCTAATCGAGGGGTTCGGGGTGGGGTTTATATACAGAATAACAGATACCCCGGGAGGGAGTTACAGACTGGAATCTAATCGAGGGGTTCGGGGTGGGGTTTATATACAGAATAACAGATACCCCGGGAGGGAGTTACAGACTGGAATCTAATAGAGGGGTTCGGGGTGGGGTTTATATACAGAATAACAGATACCCCGGGAGGGAGTTACAGACTGGAATCTAATCGAGGGGTTCTGGGTGGGGTTTATATACAGAATAACAGATACCCCGGGGAGGGAGTTACAGACTGGAATCTAATCGAGGGGTTCGGGGTGGGGTTTATATACAGATTAACAGATACCACGGGGAGGGAGTTACAGACTGGAATCTAATCGAGGGGTTCGGGGTGGGGTTTATATACAGAATAACAGATACCCCGGGAGGGAGTTACAGACGGGAATCTAATCGAGGGGTTCGGAGTGGGGTGTATATACAGAATAACAGATACCCCGGGGAGGGAGTTACAGACTGGAATCTAATCGAGGGGTTCGGGGGTGTGGTTTATATACAGAATAACAGATACCCCGGGGAGGGAGTTACAGACTGGAATCTAATCGAGGGGTTCGGGGGTGGGGTTTATATACAGAATTACAGATACCCCGGGGAGGGAGTTACAGACTGGAATCTAATCGAGGGGTTCGGGGTGGGGTTTATATACAGAATTACAGATACCCCGGGAGGGAGTTACAGACTGGAATCTAATCGAGGGATTCGGGGTGGTGTTTATATACAGAGTAACAGATACCCCGGGAGGGAGTTACACAATGGAATCTAATCGAGGGGTTCGGGGTGGGGTTTATATACAGAATAACAGATACCCCGGGGAGGGAGTTACAGACTGGAATCGAATTGCGGGGTTCGGGGTGGGGTTTATATACAGAATAACAGATACCCCGGGGAGGGAGTTACAGACTGGAATCTAATCGGGGGGTTCGGGGTGGGGTTTATATACAGAATAACAGATACCCCAGGGAGGGAGTTACAGACTGGAATCTAATCGAGGGGTTCGGGGTGGGGTTTATATACAGAATAACAGATACCCCGGGGTGGGAGTTACAGACTGGAATCGAATCGAGGAGTTCGGGGTGGGGTTTATATACAGAATAACAGGTACCCCGGGGAGGGAGTTACAGACTGGAATCTAATCGAGGGGTTCAGGGTGGGGTTTATATGTAGAATAACAGATACCCCGGGGAGGGAGTTACAGACTGGAATCGAATTGAGGGGTTCGGGGTGGGGTTTATATACAGAATAACAGATACCCCCGGGAGGGAGTTACACACTGGAATCTAATCGAGGGGTTCAGGGTGGGGTTTATATACAGAATAACAGATTCCCCGGAGAGGGAGTTACAGACTGGAATCTAATCGAGGGGTTCGGGGTGGGGTTTATACACAGAATAACAGATACCCCGGGAGGGAGTTACAGACTGGAATCTAATCGGTGGGTTCGGGGTGGGGTTTATATACAGAATAACAGATACCCCGGGGAGGGAGTTACAGACTGGAATCTAATCGAGGGGTTCGGGGTGGGGTTTATATACAGAATAACAGATACCCCGGGAGGGAGTTACCGACTGGAATCGAATCGGTGGGTTCGGGGTGGGGTTTATGTACAGAATAACAGATACCCCGGGGAGGGAGTTACAGACTGGAATCTAATCGAGGGGTTCGGGGTGGGGTTTATATACAGAATAACAGATACCCCAGGGGGGGAGTTACAGACTGGAATCTAATCGAGGGGTTCGGGGTGGGGTTTATATACAGAATAACAGATACCCCGGGAGGGAGTTACAGACTGGAATCTAATCGAGGGGTTCGGGGTGGGGTTTATATACACAATAACAGATACCCCGGGGAGGGAGTTACAGACTGGAATCTAATCGAGGGGTTCGGGGTGGGGTTTATATCCAGAATAACAGATACCCCGGGGAGGGAGTTACAGACTGGAATCTAATCGAGGGGTTCGGGGTGGGGTTTATATACAGAATAACAGATACCCCGGGGAGGGAGTTACAGACTGGAATCTAATCGAGGAGTTCGGGGTGGGGTTTACATACAGAATAACAGATACCCCGGGGAGGGAGTTACAGACTGGAATCTAATCGAGGGGTTCGGGGTGGGGTTTATATACAGAATAACAGATACCCCGGGAGGGAGTTACAGACTGGAATCTAATAGAGGGGCTCGGGGTGGGGTTTATATACAGAATAACAGATACCCCGGGAGGGAGGTACAGACTGGAATCTAATCGAGGAGTTCGGGGTGGGGTTTATATATAGAATACCTGATACCCCGGCGAGGGAGTTATCGACTGGAATCTCATCGAGGGGTTCAGGGTGGGGTTTATATACAGAATAACAGATACCACGGGAGGGAGTTACAGACTGGAATCTCATCGAGGGGTTCGGGGTGGGGTTTATATACAGAATAACAGATACCCCGGGAGGGAGTTACAGACTGGAATCTAATCGGTGGGTTCAGGGTGGGGTTTATATACAGAATAACAGATACCCCGGGAGGGAGTTACAGACTGGAATCGAATCGGTGGGTTCGGGGTGGGGATTATATACAGAATAACAGATACCCCGGGGAGGGAGTTACAGACTGGAATCTAATCGAGGGGTTCGGGGTGGGGTTTATATACAGAATAACAGATACCCCAGGGGGGGAGTTACAGACTGGAATCTAATCGAGGGGGTCGGGGTGGGGTTTATATACACAATAACAGATACCCCGGGGAGGGAGTTACAGACTGCAATCTAATCGAGGGGTTCGGGGTGGGGTTTATATACAGAATAACAGATACCCCGGGAGGGAGTTACAGACTGGAATCGAATCGAGGGGTTCGGGGTGGGGTTTATATACAGAATAACAGATACCCCGGGAGGGACTCACAGACTGGAATCTAATCGAGGGGTTCGGGGTGGGGTTTATATACAGAATAACAGATACCCCGGGGAGGGACTCACAGACTGGAATCTAATCGAGGGGTTCGGGGTGGGGTTTATATACAGAATAACAGATACACCGGGGAGGGAGTTACAGACTGGAATCTAATCGAGGGGTTCGGGGTGTGGTTTATATACAGAATAACAGATACCCCGGGGAGGGAGTTACAGACTGGAATCTAATCGGGGGGTTCGGGATGGGGATTATATGCAGAATAACAGATACCCCGGGGAGGGAGTTACAGACTGGAATCTAATCGGGGGGTTCGGGGTGGGGTTTATATACAGAATAACAGATACCCCGGGGAGGGAGTTACAGACTGGAATCTAATCGAGGGGTTCGGGATGGGGATTATATGCAGAATAACAGATACCCCGGGGAGGGAGTTACAGACTGGAATCTAATCGGGGGGTTCGGGGTGGGGTTTATATACAGAATAACAGATACCCCGGGAGGGAGTTACAGACTGGAATCTAATCGAGGGGTTCGGGATGGGGTTTATATACAGAATAACAGATACCCCGGGAGGGAGTTACAGACTGGAATCTAATCGAGGGGTTCGGGGTGGGGATTATATACAGAATAACAGATACCCCCGGGAGGGAGTTACAGACTGGAATCTAATCGAGGGGTTCGGTGTGGGGTTTATATACAGAATAACAGTTACCCCGGGGAGGGAGTTACAGACTGGAATCTAATCGAGGGGTTCGGGGTGGGGTTTATATACAGAATAACAGATACCCCGGGGAGGGAGTTACAGACTGGAATCTAATCGAGGGGTTCGGGGTGGGGTTTATATACAGAATAACAGATACCCCGAGAGGGAGTTACAGACTGGAATCTAATCGAGGGGTTCGGGGTGGGGTTTATATACAGAATAACAGATACCCCGGGGAGGGAGTTACAGACTGGAATCTAATCGAGGGGTTCGGGGTGGGGTTTATATACAGAATAACAGATACCCCAGGAGGGAGTTACAGACTGGAATCTAATCGAGGGGTTCGGGGTGGGGTTTATATACAGAATAACAGATACCCCGGGAGGGAGTTACAGACTGGAATCTAATCGAGGGGTTCAGGGTGGGGTTTATATACAGAATAACAGATACCCCGGGAGGGAGTTACAGACTGGAATCTAATCGAGGGGTTCGGGGTGGGGTTTATATACAGAATAACAGATACCCCGGGGAGGGAGTTACAGACTGGAATCTAATCGAGGGGTTCAGGGTGGGGTTTATATACAGAATAACAGATACCCCGGGGAGGGAGTTACAGACTGGAATCTAATCGAGGAGTTCGGGGTGGGGTTTATATACAGAATAACAGATACCCCGGGAGGGAGTTACAGACTGGAATCTAATCGAGGGGTTCGGGATGGGGTTTATATACAGAATAACAGATACCCCGGGAGGGAGTTACAGACTGGAATCTAATCGAGGGGTTCGGGGTAGGGTTTATATACAGAATAACAGATACCCCGGGGAGGGAGTTACAGACTGGAATCTAATCGAGGGGTTCAGGGTGGGGTTTATATACACAATAACAGATACCCCGGGAGGGAGTTACAGACTGGAATCTAATCGAGGGGTTCGGGGTGGGGATTATATACAGAATAACAGATACCCCGGGGAGGGAGTTACAGACTGGAATCTAATCGAGGGGTTCGGGGTGGGGTTTATATACAGAATAACAGATACCCCGGGAGGGAGTTACAGACTGGAATCTAATCAAGGGGTTCGGGGTGAGGTTTATATACAGAATAACAGATACCCCGGGAAGGGAGTTACAGACTGGAATCTAATCGAGGGGCTCGGGGGTGGGGTTTATATACAGAATAACAGATAACCCGGGGAGGGAGTTGCAGACTGGAATCTAATCAAGGGGTTCGGGGGTGGGGTTTATATACAGAATAACAGATACCCCGGGGAGGGAGTTACAGACTGGAATCTAATCGAGGGGTTCGGGGGTGGGGTTTATATACAGAATAACAGATACCCCGGGGAGGGAGTTACAGACTGGAATCTCATCAAGGGGTTCGGGGTGGGGTTTATATACACAATAACAGAGACCCCGGGGAGGGAGTTACAGACTGGAATCTAATCGAGGGGTTCGGGGTGGGGTTTATATACAGAATAACAGATACGCCGGGGAGGGAGTTACAGACTGGAATCTAATCGAGGGGTTCGGGGTGGAGTTTATATACAGAATAACAGATCCCCCGTGGAGGGAGTTACAGACTGGAATCTAATCGAGGGGTTCGGGGTGGGGTTTATATACAGAATAACAGATACCCCGGGGAGGGAGTTACAGACTGGAATCTAATCGAAGGGTTCGGTGTGTGGTTTATATACAGAATAACAGATACCCCGGGGAGGGAGTTACAGACTGGAATCTAATCAAGGGGTTCGGGGTGGGGTTTATGTACAGAATAACAGATACCCCGGGGAGGGAGTTACAGACTGGAATCTAATCGAGGGGTTCGGGGGTGGGGTTTATATACAGAATAACAGATACCACGGGGAGGGAGTTACAGACTGGAATCTAATCGAGGGGTTCGGGGTGGGGTTTATATACAGAATAACAGATACCCCGGGGAGGGAGTTACAGACTGAAATCTAATCGAGGGGTTCGGGGTGGGGTTTATATACAGAATAACAGATACCCCGGGGAGGGAGTTACAGACTGGAATCTCATCGAGGGGTTCGGGGTGGGGTTTATATACAGAATTACAGATACCCCGGGGAGGGAGTTACAGACTGGAATCTAATCGAGGGGTTCGGGGTGGGGTTTATATACAGAATAACAGATACACCGGGGAGGGAGTTACAGACTGGAATCTAATCGAGGGGTTCGGGGTGGGGTTTATATACAGAATAACAGATACCCCGGGGAGGGAGTTACAGACTGGAATCTAATCGAGGGGTTCGGGGTGGGGTTTATATACAGAATAACAGATACCCCGGGAGGGAGTTACAGACTGGAATCTAATCGAGGGGTTCAGGGTGGGGTTTATATACAGAATAACAGATACCCCGGGAGGGAGTTACAGACTGGAATCTAATCGAGGGGTTCGGGGTGGGGTTTATATACAGAATAACAGATACCCCGGGGAGGGAGTTACAGACTGGAATCTAATCGAGGGGTTCAGGGTGGGGTTTATATACAGAATAACAGATACCCCGGGGAGGGAGTTACAGACTGGAATCTAATCGAGGAGTTCGGGGTGGGGTTTATATACAGAATAACAGATACCCCGGGAGGGAGTTACAGACTGGAATCTAATCGAGGGGTTCGGGATGGGGTTTATATACAGAATAACAGATACCCCGGGAGGGAGTTACAGACTGGAGTCTAATCGAGGGGTTCGGGGTGGGGATTATATACAGAATAACAGATACCCCGGGGAGGGAGTTACAGACTGGAATCTAATCGAGGGGTTCGGGGTGGGGTTTATATACAGAATAACAGATACCCCGGGAGGGAGTTACAGACTGGAATCTAATCGAGGGGCTCGGGGGTGGGGTTTATATACAGAATAACAGATAACCCGGGGAGGGAGTTGCAGACTGGAATCTAATCAAGGGGTTCGGGGGTGGGGTTTATATACAGAATAACAGATACCCCGGGGAGGAAGTTACAGACTGGAATCTAATCGAGGGGTTCGGGGGTGGGGTTTATATACAGAATAACAGATACCCCGGGGAGGGAGTTACAGACTGGAATCTCATCAAGGGGTTCGGGGTGGGGTTTATATACACAATAACAGAGACCCCGGGGAGGGAGTTACAGACTGGAATCTAATCGAGGGGTTCGGGGTGGGGTTTATATACAGAATAACAGATACCCCAGGGAGGGAGTTACAGACTGGAATCTAATCGAGGGGTTCGGGGTGGAGTTTATATACAGAATAACAGAGCCCCCGTGGAGGGAGTTACAGACTGGAATCTAATCGAGGGGTTCGGGGTGGGGTTTATATACAGAATAACAGATACCCCGGGGAGGGAGTTACAGACTGGAATCTAATCGAGGGGTTCGGGGTGGGGTTTATGTACAGAATAACAGATACCCCGGGGAGGGAGTTACAGACTGGAATCTCATCAAGGGGTTCGGGGTGGGGTTTATATACACAATAACAGAGACCCCGGGGAGGGAGTTACAGACTGGAATCTAATCGAGGGGTTCGGGGTGGGGTTTATATACAGAATAACAGATACCCCAGGGAGGGAGTTACAGACTGGAATCTAATCGAGGGGTTCGGGGTGGAGTTTATATACAGAATAACAGATCCCCCGTGGAGGGAGTTACAGACTGGAATCTAATCGAGGGGTTCGGGGTGGGGTTTATATACAGAATAACAGATACCCCGGGGAGGGAGTTACAGACTGGAATCTAATCGAAGGGTTCGGGGTGTGGTTTATATACAGAATAACAGATACCCCGGGGAGGGAGTTACAGACTGGAATCTAATCGAGGGGTTCGGGGTGGGGTTTATGTACAGAATAACAGATACCCCGGGGAGGGAGTTACAGACTGGAATCTAATCGAGGGGTTCGGGGGTGGGGTTTATATACAGAATAACAGATACCACGGGGAGGGAGTTACAGACTGGAATCTAATCGAGGGGTTCGGGGTGGGGTTTATATACAGAATAACAGATACCCCGGGGAGGGAGTTACAGACTGAAATCTAATCGAGGGGTTCGGGGTGGGGTTTATATACAGAATAACAGATACCCCGGGGAGGGAGTTACAGACTGGAATCTCATCGAGGGGTTCGGGGTGGGGTTTATATACAGAATTACAGATACCCCGGGGAGGGAGTTACAGACTGGAATCTAATCGAGGGGTTCGGGGTGGGGTTTATATACAGAATAACAGATACACCGGGGAGGGAGTTACAGACTGGAATCTAATCGAGGGGTTCGGGGTGGGGTTTATATACAGAATAACAGATACCCCGGGGAGGGAGTTACAGACTGGAATCTAATCGAGGGGTTCGGGGTGGGGTTTATATACAGAATAACAGATACCCCGGGAGGGAGTTACAGACTGGAATCTAATCGAGGGGTTCAGGGTGGGGTTTATATACAGAATAACAGATACCCCGGGAGGGAGTTACAGACTGGAATCTAATCGAGGGGTTCGGGGTGGGGTTTATATACAGAATAACAGATACCCCGGGGAGGGAGTTACAGACTGGAATCTAATCGAGGGGTTCAGGGTGGGGTTTATATACAGAATAACAGATACCCCGGGGAGGGAGTTACAGACTGGAATCTAATCGAGGAGTTCGGGGTGGGGTTTATATACAGAATAACAGATACCCCGGGAGGGAGTTACAGACTGGAATCTAATCGAGGGGTTCGGGATGGGGTTTATATACAGAATAACAGATACCCCGGGAGGGAGTTACAGACTGGAGTCTAATCGAGGGGTTCGGGGTGGGGATTATATACAGAATAACAGATACCCCGGGGAGGGAGTTACAGACTGGAATCTAATCGAGGGGTTCGGGGTGGGGTTTATATACAGAATAACAGATACCCCGGGAGGGAGTTACAGACTGGAATCTAATCGAGGGGCTCGGGGGTGGGGTTTATATACAGAATAACAGATAACCCGGGGAGGGAGTTGCAGACTGGAATCTAATCAAGGGGTTCGGGGGTGGGGTTTATATACAGAATAACAGATACCCCGGGGAGGAAGTTACAGACTGGAATCTAATCGAGGGGTTCGGGGGTGGGGTTTATATACAGAATAACAGATACCCCGGGGAGGGAGTTACAGACTGGAATCTCATCAAGGGGTTCGGGGTGGGGTTTATATACACAATAACAGAGACCCCGGGGAGGGAGTTACAGACTGGAATCTAATCGAGGGGTTCGGGGTGGGGTTTATATACAGAATAACAGATACCCCAGGGAGGGAGTTACAGACTGGAATCTAATCGAGGGGTTCGGGGTGGAGTTTATATACAGAATAACAGAGCCCCCGTGGAGGGAGTTACAGACTGGAATCTAATCGAGGGGTTCGGGGTGGGGTTTATATACAGAATAACAGATACCCCGGGGAGGGAGTTACAGACTGGAATCTAATCGAGGGGTTCGGGGTGGGGTTTATGTACAGAATAACAGATACCCCGGGGAGGGAGTTACAGACTGGAATCTCATCAAGGGGTTCGGGGTGGGGTTTATATACACAATAACAGAGACCCCGGGGAGGGAGTTACAGACTGGAATCTAATCGAGGGGTTCGGGGTGGGGTTTATATACAGAATAACAGATACCCCAGGGAGGGAGTTACAGACTGGAATCTAATCGAGGGGTTCGGGGTGGAGTTTATATACAGAATAACAGATCCCCCGTGGAGGGAGTTACAGACTGGAATCTAATCGAGGGGTTCGGGGTGGGGTTTATATACAGAATAACAGATACCCCGGGGAGGGAGTTACAGACTGGAATCTAATCGAAGGGTTCGGGGTGTGGTTTATATACAGAATAACAGATACCCCGGGGAGGGAGTTACAGACTGGAATCTAATCGAGGGGTTCGGGGTGGGGTTTATGTACAGAATAACAGATACCCCGGGGAGGGAGTTACAGACTGGAATCTAATCGAGGGGTTCGGGGGTGGGGTTTATATACAGAATAACAGATACCACGGGGAGGGAGTTACAGACTGGAATCTAATCGAGGGGTTCGGGGTGGGGTTTATATACAGAATAACAGATACCCCGGGGAGGGAGTTACAGACTGAAATCTAATCGAGGGGTTCGGGGTGGGGTTTATATACAGAATAACAGATACCCCGGGGAGGGAGTTACAGACTGGAATCTCATCGAGGGGTTCGGGGTGGGGTTTATATACAGAATTACAGATACCCCGGGGAGGGAGTTACAGACTGGAATCTAATCGAGGGGTTCAGGGTGGGGTTTATATACAGAATAATAGATACCGCGGGGAGGGAGTTACAGACTGGAATCTAATCGAGAGGATCGGGGTGGGGTTTATATACAGAATAACAGATACCCCGGGAGGGAGTTACACACTGGAATCTAATCGAGGGGTTCACGGTGGGGTTTATATACAGAATAACAGATACCCCGGGGAGGGATTACAGACTGGAATCTAATCGGGGCGTTCGGGGTGGGGTTTATATACAGAATAACAGATTCCCCGGGGAGGGACTCACAGACTGGAATCTAATCGAGGGGTTCGGGGTGGGGTTTATATACAGACTTACAGATACCCCGGGGAGGGAGTTACAGACTGGAATCTAATCGAGGGGTATGGGGGTGGGGTTTATATACAGAATAACAGATACCCCGTGGAGTGAGTTACAGACTGGAATCTAATCGAGGGGTTCGGGGTGGGGTTTATACACAGAATTACAGATACCCCGGGGAGGGAGTTACAGACTGGAATCTAATCGAGGGGTTCGGGGTGGGGTTTATATACAGAATAACAGATACCCCAGGGAGGGAGTTACAGACTGGAATCTAATCGAGGGGCTCGGGGTGGGGTTTATATACAGAATAACAGATACCCCAGGGAGGGAGTTACAGACTGGAATCTAATCGAGGGGTTCAGGGTGGGGTTTATATACAGAATAACAGATACCCCGAGAGGGAGTTACAGACTGGAATCTAATCGGGGGGTTCGGGGTGTGGTTTATATACAGAATAACAGATACCCCGGGGAGGGAGTTACAGACTGGAATCTAATCGAGGGGTTCGGGGTGGGGTTTATATACAGAATAACAGATACCCCGGGGAGGGAGTTACAGACTGGAATCTAATCGCGGGGTTCGGCGTGGGGTTTATATACAGAATTACAGATACCCCGGGGAGGGAGTTACAGACTGGAATCTAATCGAGGGGTTCAGGGTGGGGTTTATATACAGAATAACAGATACCCCGGGGAGGGAGTTACAGACTGGAATCTAATCGAGGGGTTCGGGGTGGGGTTTATATACAGAATTACAGATACCCCGGGGAGGGAGTTACAGACTGGAATCTAATCGAGGGGTTTGGGGTGGGGTTTATATACAGAATAACAGAGACCCCGGGGAGGGAGTTTCAGACTGGAATCTAATCGAGGAGTTCGGGGTGGGGTTTATATACAGAATAACATACACCCCCGGGAGTGAGTTTCAGACTGGAATCTAATCGAGGGGTTCGGGGTGGGGTTTATATACAGAATAACAGATACCCCGGGGAGGGAGTTACAGACTGGAATCTAATCGAGGGGTTCGGTGTGGGGTTTATATACAGAATAACAGATACCCCGGGAGGGAGTTACAGACTGGAATCTAATCGAGGGGTTCGGGGTGGGGTTTATATACAGAATAACAGATACCCCGGGGAGGGAGATACAGACTGGAATCTAATCGAGGGGTTCGGGGTGGGGTTTATATACAGAATAACAGATACCCCTGGGAGGGAGTTACAGACTGGAATCTAATCGAGGGGTTCGGGGTGGGGTTTATATACAGAATAACAGATACCCCGGGGAGGGAGTTACAGACTGGAATCTAATCGAGGGGTTCGGGGTGGGGTTTATATACAGAATTACAGATACCCCGGGGAGGGAGTTACAGACTGGAATCTAATCGAGGGGTTCGGGGTGGGGTTTATATACAGAATATCAGATACCCCGGGAGGGAGTTACAGACTGGAATCTAATCGAGGGGTTCGGGGTGGGGTTTATATACAGAATAACAGATACCCCGGGAGGGAGTTACAGACTGGAATCTAATCGAGGGGTTCGGGGTGGGGTTTATATACAGAATAACAGATACCCCGGGGAGGGGGTTACAGACTGGAATCTAATCGAGGGGTTCGGGCTGGGGTTTATATACAGAATAACAGATCCCCGGGGAGGGAGTTACAGACTGGAATCTAATCGAGGGGTTCGGGGTGGGGTTTATATACAGAATAACAGATTACCCCGGGGAGGGGGTTACAGACTGGAATCTAATCGAGGTGTTTAGGGTGGGGTTTATATACAGAATAACAGATACCCCGGGGAGGGAGTTACAGACTGGAATCTAATCGAGGGGTTCGGGGTGGGGTTTATATACAGAATAACAGATACCCCGGGGAGGGAGTTACAGACTGGAATCTAATCGAGGTGTTTAGGGTGGGGTTTATATACAGAATAACAGATACCCCGGGGAGGGAGTTACAGACTGGAATCTAATCGAGGGGTTCGGGGTGGGGTTTATATACAGAATAACAGATACCCCGGGAGGGAGTTACAGACTGGAATCTAATCGAGGGGTTCGGGGTGGGGTTTATACACAGAATAACAGATTACCCCGGGGAGGGAGTTACAGACTGGAATGTAATCGATGGGTTCGGGGTGGGGTTTATATACAGAATAACAGATATCCAGGGGAGGGAGTTACAGACTGGAATCGAATCGAGGGGTTCGGGGTGGAGTTTATATACAAAATAACAGATACCCCGGGGAGGGAGTTACAGACTGGAATCTAATCGAGGGGTTCGGGGTGGTTTATATACAGGATAACAGATACCCCGGGAGGGAGTTACAGACTGGAATCTAATCGAGGGGTTCGGGGTGGGGTTTATATACAGAATTACAGATACCCCGGGGAGGGAGTTAGAGACTGGAATCTAATCGAGGGGTTCGGGGTGGGGTTTATATACAGAATAACAGATACCCCGGGGAGGGAGTTACAGACTGGAATCTAATCGAGGGGTTCGGGGTGGGGTTTATATACAGAATAACAGATACCCCGGGGAGGGAGTTACAGACTGGAATCTAATCGAGGGGTTCGGGGTGGGGTTTATATACAGAATTACAGATACCCCGGGGAGGGAGTTAGAGACTGGAATCTAATCGAGGGGTTCGGGGTGGGGTTTATATACAGAATAACAGATACCCCGGGGAGGGAGTTACAGACTGGAATCTAATCGAGGGGTTCAGGGTGGGGTTTATATACAGAATAACAGATACCCCGGGGAGGGAGTTACAGAGTGGAATCTAATCGAGGGGTACGGGGTGGTGTTTATATACAGAATAACAGATACCCCGGGGAGGGAGTTACAGACTGGAATCGAATCGAGGGGTTCGGGGTGGGGTTTATATACAGAATAACAGATACACCGGGGAGGGACTTACCGACTGGAATCTAATCGAGGGGTTCGGGGAGTGGTTTATATACAGAATAACAGATACCCCGGGGAGGGAGTTACAGACTGGAATCTAATCGAGGGGTTCGGGGTGGGGTTTATATACAGAATAACAGATACCCCGGGAGGGAGTTACAAACTGGAATCTAATCGAGGTGTTCGGGGTGGGTTTTATATACAAAATAACAGATACCCCGGGGAGGGAGTTACAGACTGGAATCTAATCGAGGGGTTCGGGCTGGGGTTTATATACAGAATAACAGATACCCCGGGAAGGGAGTTACAGACTGGAATCTAATCGAGGGGCTCGGGGTGGGGTTTATATGCAGAATAACAGATACCCCGGGGAGGGAGTTACAGACTGGAATCTAATCGAGGGGCTCGGGGTGGGGTTTATATGCAGAATAACAGATACCCCGGGGAGGGAGTTACAGACTGGAATCTAATCGGGGGGTTCGGGGTGGGGTTTATATACAGAATAACAGATACCCCGGGGAGGGAGTTACAGACTGGAATCTAATCGAGGGGTTCGGGGTGGGGTTGATATACAGAATAACAGATACCCCGGGAGGGAGTTACAGACTGGAATCTAATCGAGGGGTTCGGGATGGGGTTTATATACAGAATAACAGATACCCCGGGGAGGGAGTTACAGACTGGAATCTAATCGAGGAGTTCGGGGTGGGGTTTATATACAGAATAACAGATACCCCGGGAGGGAGTTACAGACTGGAATCTAATCGAGGGGTTCGGGATGGGGTTTATATACAGAATAACAGAAACCCCGGGAGGGAGTTACAGACTGGAATCTAATCGAGGGGTTCGGGGTGGGGATTATATACAGAATAACAGATACCCCGGGGAGGGAGTTACAGACTGGAATCTAATCGAGGGGTTCGGGGTGGGGTTTATATACAGAATAACAGATACCCCGGGAGGGAGTTACAGACTGGAATCTAATCGAGGGGTTCGGGGTGAGGTTTATATACAGAATACCAGATACCCCGGGAAGGGAGTTACAGACTGGAATCTAATCGAGGGGTTCGGGGGTGGGGTTTATATACAGAATAACAGATACACCGGGGAGGGAGTTACAGACTGGAATCTAATCGAGGGGTTCAGGGTGGGGTTTATATACAGAATAACAGATACCTCGGGGAGGGACTCACAGACTGGAATCTAATCGAGGGGTTCGGGGTGGGGTTTATATACAGAATAACAGATACCCCGGGGAGGGAGTTACAGACTGGAATCTAATCGAGGGGTTCGGGGTGGGGTTTATATACAGAATAACAGATACCCCGGGAGGGAGTTACAGACTGGAATCTAATCGAGGGGTTCGGGGTGTGGTTTATATACAGAATAACAGATACCCCGGGAGGGAGTTACAGACTGGAATCTAATCGAGGGGTTCGCGGTGGGATTTATATACAAAATAACAGATACCCCGGGAGGGAGTTACAGACTGGAATCTAATCGAGGGGTTCGGGGTGGGGTTTATATACAGAATAACAGATACCGCGGGTAGGGAGTTCCAGACTGGAATCTAATCGAGGGGTTCGGGGTGGGGTTTATATTCAGAATAACTGGTACCCCGGGGAGGGAGTTACAGACTGGAATCTAATCGAGGGGTTCGGGGAGGGGTTTATATACAGAATTACAGATACCCCGGGGAGGGAGTTACAGACTGGAATCTAATCGAGGGGTTCGGGGAGGGGATTACATACAGAATTACAGATACCGCGGGGAGGGAGTTCCAGACTGGAATCTAATCGAGGGGTTCGGGGTGGGGTTTATATACAGAATAACAGATACCCCGGGAGGGAGTTACAGACTGGAATCTAATTGAGGGGTTCGGGGTGGGGATTATATACAGAATAACAGATACCCCGGGAGGGGGTTACAGACTGGAATCTAATCGAGGGGTTCGGGGTGGGTTTTATATACAGAATAACAGATAGCCCGGGGAGGGAGTTACAGACTGGAATCTAATCGAGGGGTTCAGGGTGGGGTTTATATACACAATAACAGATACCCCGGGGAGGGAGTTACAGACTGGAATCTAATCGAGGGGTTCGGGGTGGGGTTTATATACAGAATAACAGATACCCCGGGGAGGGAGTTACAGACTGGAATCTAATCGAGGGGTTCGGGGTGGGGTTTATATACAGAATAACAGATACCCCGGGGAGGGAGTTACAGACTGGAATCTAATCGAGGGGTTCGGGGTGGGGTTTATATACAGAATAACAGATACCCCAGGGAGGGAGTTACAGACTGGAATCTAATCGAGGGGTTCGGGGTGGGGTTTATATACAGAATAACAGATACCCCGGGAGGGAGTTACAGACTGGAATCTAATCGAGGGATTCGGGCTGGGGTTTATATACAGAATAACAGATACCCCGGGAGGGAGTTACAGACTGGAATCTCATCGAGGGGTTCGGGGTGGGGTTTATATACAGAATAACAGATACCCCGGGGAGGGAGTTACAGACTGGAATCTAATCGAGGGGTTCGGGGTGGGGTTTATATACAGAATAACAGATACCACGGGGAGGGAGTTACAGACTGGAATCTAATCGAGGGGTTCGGGGGGGGGTTTATATACAGAATAACAGATACCCCAGGGAGGGAGTTACAGACTGGAATCTAATCGAGGGGTTCGGGGTGGGGTTTATATACAGAATAACAGATACCCCGGGGAGGGAGTTACAGACTGGAATCTAATCGAGGGGTTCGGGGTGGGGTTTATATACAGAATAACAGATACCCCGAGAGGGAGTTACAGACGGGAATCTAATCGAGGGGTTCGGGGTGGGGTTTATATACAGAATAACAGATACCCCGGGGAGGGAGTTACAGACTGGAATCTTATCGAGGGGTTCGGGGGTGTGGTTTATATACAGAATAACAGATACCCCGGGGTGGGAGTTACAGACTGGAATCTAATCGAGGGGTTCAGGGTGGGGTTTACAGACTGGAATCTAATCCAGGGGTTCGGGGTGGCGTTTACAGACTGGAATCTAATCGAGGGGTTCGGGGGTGGGGTTTATATACAGAATTACAGATACCCCGGGGAGGGAGTTACAGACTGGAATCTAATCGAGGGGTTCGGGGTGGGGTTTATACACAGAATTACAGATACCCCGGGAGGGAGTTACAGACTGGAATCTAATCGAGGGGTTCGGGGTGGGGTTTATATACAGAGTAACAGATACCCCGGGAGGGAGTTACAGAATGGAGTCTAATCGAGGGGTTCGGGGTGGGGTTTATATACAGAATAACAGATACCCGGGAGGGAGTTACAGACTGGAATCTAATCGAGGGGTTCGGGGTGGGGTTTATATACAGAATAACAGATACCCCGGGGAGGGAGTTACACACTGGAGTCTAATCGAGGGGTTCGGGGTGGGGTTTATATACAGAATAACAGATAACCAGGGAGGGAGTTACAGACTGGAATCGAATTGAGGGGTTGGGGGTGGGGTTTATATACAGAATAACAGATACCCCGGGGAGGGAGTTACAGACTGGAATCTAATCGAGGGGTTCGGGGTGGGGTTCATATACAGAATAACAGATACCCCGGGGAGGGAGTTACAGACTGGAATCTAATCGAGGAGTTCGGGGTGGGGTTTATATACAGAATAACAGGTACCCCGGGGAGGGAGTTACAGACTGGAATCTAATCGAAGGGTTCAGGGTGGGGTTTATACACAGAATAACAGATACCCCGGGGAGGGAGTTACAGACTGGAATCTAATCGAGGGGTTCAGGGTGGGGTTTATACACAGAATAACAGATACCCCGGGAGGGAGTTACAGACTGTAATCTAATCGAGGGGTTCGGGGTGGGGTTTATATACACAATAACAGATACCCCGGGGAGGGAGTTACAGACTGGAATCTAATCGAGGGGTTCGGGGTGGGGTTTATATACAGAATAACAGATACCCCGGGAGGGAGTTACAGACTGGAATCTAATAGAGGGGTTCGGGGTGGGGTTTATATACAGAATAACAGATACCCCGGGGAGGGAGTTACAGACTGGAATCTAATCGAGGGGTTCGGGGTGGGGTTTATATACACAATAACAGATACCCCGGGGAGGGAGGTACAGACTGGAATCTAATCGAGGAGTTCGGGGTGGGGTTTATATATAGAATAACTGATACCCCGGCGAGGGAGTTATAGACTGGAATCTCATCGAGGGGTTCAGGGTGGGGTTTATATTCAGAATAACAGATACCACGGGAGGGAGTTACAGACTGGAATCGAATCGGGGGGTTCGGGGTGGGGTTTATATACAGAATAACAGATACTCCGGGAGGGAGTTACAGACTGGAATCGAATCGGTGGGTTCGGGGTGGGGATTATATACAGAATAACAGATACCCCGGGGAGGGAGTTACAGACTGGAATCTAATCGAGGGGTCGGGGTGGGGTTTATATACAGAATAACAGATACCCCGGGGAGGGAGTTACAGACTGGAATCTAATCGAGGGGTTCGGGGTGGGGTTTATATACAGAATAACAGATACCCCGGGGAGGGAGTTACAGACTGGAATCTAATCGAGGGGCTCGGGGTGGGGTTTATATGCAGAATAACAGATACCCCGGGAGGGAGTTACAGACTGGAATCTAATCGAGGAGTTCGGGGTGGGGTTTACAGACTGGAATCTAATCCAGGGGTTCGGGGTGGCGTTTACAGACTGGAATCTAATCGAGGGGTTCGGGGGTGGGGTTTATATACAGAATTACAGATACCCCGGGGAGGGAGTTACAGACTGGAATCTAATCGAGGGGTTCGGGGTGGGGTTTATACACAGAATTACAGATACCCCGGGAGGGAGTTACAGACTGGAATCTAATCGAGGGGTTCGGGGTGGGGTTTATATACAGAGTAACAGATACCCCGGGAGGGAGTTACAGAATGGAGTCTAATCGAGGGGTTCGGGGTGGGGTTTATATACAGAATAACAGATACCCGGGAGGGAGTTACAGACTGGAATCTAATCGAGGGGTTCGGGGTGGGGTTTATATACAGAATAACAGATACCCCGGGGAGGGAGTTACAGACTGGAATCTAATCGAGGGGTACGGGGTGGGGTTTATATACAGAATAACAGATACCCCGGGAGGGAGTTACAGACTGGAATCTAATCGAGGGGTTCGGGGTGGGGTTTATATACAGAATAACAGATACCCCGGGAAGGGAGTTACAGACTGGAATCTAATCGAGGGGTTCGGGGGTGGGGTTTATATACAGAATACCAGATACCCCGGGGAGTGAGTTACAGACTGTAATCTGATCGAGGGGTTCGGGGGTGGGGTTTATATACAGAATAACAGATACCCCGGGGAGGGAGTTACAGACTGGAATCTAATCGAGGGGTTCGGGGTGGGGTTTATATACACAATAACAGAGACCCCGGGGAGGGAGTTACAGACTGGAATCTAATCGAAAGGTCCGGGGTCGGGTTTATATACAGAATAACAGATACACCGGGGAGGGAATTACAGACTGGAATCTAATCGAGGGGTTCGGGGTGGGGTTTATATACAGAATAACAGATTCCCCGGGGAGGGAGTTACAGACTGGAATCTAATCGAGGGGATCGGGGTGGGGTTTATATACAGAATAACAGATACCCCAGGGAGGGAGTTACAGACTGGAATCTAATCGAGGGGTTCGGGGTGGAGTTTATATACAGAATAACAGATCCCCCGTGGAGGGAGTTACAGACTGGAATCTAATCGAGGGGTTCAGGGTGGGGTTTATATACAGAATAACAGATACCCCGGGGAGGGAGTTACAGACTGGAATCTAATCGCGGGGTTCGGGGTGGGGTTTCTATACAGAATAACAGATACCCCGGGGAGGGAGTTACAGACTGGAATCTAATCGAGGGGTTCGGGGTGGGGTTTATATACAGAATAACAGATACCCCGGGGAGGGAGTTACAGACTGGAAACTAATCGCGGGGTTCAGGGGTGGGGTTTATATACAGAATAACAGATACCCCGGGAGGGAGTTACAGACTGGAATCTAATCGAGGGGTTCGGGGTGGGGTTTATATATAGAATAACAGATACCCCGGGGAGGGAGTTACAGACTGGAATCTAATCGAGGGGTTCGGGGTGGGGTTTATATACAGAATAACAGATACCCCGGGGAGGGAGTTACAGACTGGAATCTAATCGAGGGGTTCGGGGTGTGGTTTATATACAGAATAACAGATACCCCGGGGAGGGAGTTACAGACTGGAATCTAATCGAGGGGTTCGGGGTGGGGTTTATATACAGAATAACAGATACCCCGGGGAGGGAGTTACAGACTGGAATCTAATCGAGGGGTTCGGGGTGGGGTTTATATTCAGAATAACAGATACCCCGGGGAGGGAGTTACAGACTGGAATCTAATCGAGGGGTTCGGGGTGTGGTTTATATTCAGAATAACAGATACCCCGGGGAGGGAGTTACAGACTGGAATCTAATCGAGGGGTTCAGGGTTGGGTTTATATACAGAATAACAGATACCCTGGGGAGGGAGTTACAGACTGGAATCTAATCGGGGGGTTCGGGGTGTGGTTTATATACAGAATAACAGATACCCCGGGGAGGGAGTTACAGACTGGAATCTAATCGAGGGGTTCGGGGTGGGGTTTATATACAGAATAACAGATACCCCGGGGAGGGAGTTACAGACTGGAATCTAATCGCGGGGTTCGGGGTGGGGTTTATATACAGAATTACAGATACCCCGGGGAGGGAGTTACAGACTGGAATCTAATCGAGGGGTTCAGGGGTGGGGTTTATATACAGAATAACAGATACACCGGGGAGGGAGTTACAGACTGGAATCTAATCGAGGGGTTCAGGGTGGGGTTTATATACAGAATAACAGAGACCCCGGGGAGGGAGTTACAGACTGGAATCTAATCGAGGGGTTCGGGGTGTGGTTTATATACAGAATGACAGAGACCCCGGGGAGGGAGTTTCAGACTGGAATCTAATCGAGGGGTTCGGGGTGGGGTTTATATACAGAATAACAGATACCCCGGGGAGGGAGTTACAGACTGGAATCTAATCGAGGGGTTCGGTGTGGGGTTTAGAAACAGAATAACAGATAACCCGGGAGGGAGTTACAGACTGGAATCTAATCGAGGGGTTCAGGGTGGGGTTTATATACAGAATAACAAATACCCCGGGGAGGGAGTTACAGACTGGAATCTAATCGAGGGGTTCGGGGTGGGGTTTATATACAGAATAACAGATACCCCGGGAGGGAGTTACAGACTGGAATCTAATCGAGGGGTTCGGGGTGGTGTTTATATACAGAATTACAGATACCCCGGGGAGGGAGTTACAGACTGGAATCTAATCGAGGGGTTTGGGGTGGGGTTTATATACAGAATAACAGAGACCCCGGGGAGGGAGTTTCAGACTGGAATCTAATCGAGGGGTTCGGGGTGGGGTTTATATACAGAATAACAGATACCCCGGGGAGGGAGTTACAGACTGGAAACTAATCGCGGGGTTCAGGGGTGGGGTTTATATACAGAATAACAGATACCCCGGGAGGGAGTTACAGACTGGAATCTAATCGAGGGGTTCGGGGTGGGGTTTATATATAGAATAACAGATACCCCGGGGAGGGAGTTACAGACTGGAATCTAATCGAGGGGTTCGGGGTGGGGTTTATATACAGAATAACAGATACCCCGGGGAGGGAGTTACAGACTGGAATCTAATCGAGGGGTTCGGGGTGTGGTTTATATTCAGAATAACAGATACCCCGGGGAGGGAGTTACAGACTGGAATCTAATCGAGGGGTACAGGGTGGGGTTTATATTCAGAATAACAGATACCCCGGGGAGGGAGTTACAGACTGGAATCTAATCGAGGGGTTCGGGGTGTGGTTTATATTCAGAATAACAGATACCCCGGGGAGGGAGTTACAGACTGGAATCTAATCGAGGGGTTCAGGGTTGGGTTTATATACAGAATAACAGATACCCTGGGGAGGGAGTTACAGACTGGAATCTAATCGGGGGGTTCGGGGTGTGGTTTATATACAGAATAACAGATACCCCGGGGAGGGAGTTACAGACTGGAATCTAATCGAGGGGTTCGGGGTGGGGTTTATATACAGAATAACAGATACCCCGGGGAGGGAGTTACAGACTGGAATCTAATCGCGGGGTTCGGGGTGGGGTTTATATACAGAATTACAGATACCCCGGGGAGGGAGTTACAGACTGGAATCTAATCGAGGGGTTCAGGGGTGGGGTTTATATACAGAATAACAGATACACCGGGGAGGGAGTTACAGACTGGAATCTAATCGAGGGGTTCAGGGTGGGGTTTATATACAGAATAACAGAGACCCCGGGGAGGGAGTTACAGACTGGAATCTAATCGAGGGGTTCGGGGTGTGGTGTATATACAGAATGACAGAGACCCCGGGGAGGGAGTTTCAGACTGGAATCTAATCGAGGGGTTCGGGGTGGGGTTTATATACAGAATAACATACTCCCCCGGGAGGGAGTTTCAGACTGGAATCTAATCGAGGGGTTCGGGGTGGGGTTTATATACAGAATAACAGATACCCCGGGGAGGGAGTTACAGACTGGAATCTAATCGAGGGGTTCGGTGTGGGGTTTAGAAACAGAATAACAGATAACCCGGGAGGGAGTTACAGACTGGAATCTAATCGAGGGGTTCAGGGTGGGGTTTATATACAGAATAACAAATACCCCGGGGAGGGAGTTACAGACTGGAATCTAATCGAGGGGTTCGGGGTGGGGTTTATATACAGAATAACAGATACCCCGGGAGGGAGTTACAGACTGGAATCTAATCGAGGGGTTCGGGGTGGTGTTTATATACAGAATTACACATACCCCGGGGAGGGAGTTACAGACTGGAATCTAATCGAGGGGTTTGGGGTGGGGTTTATATACAGAATAACAGAGACCCCGGGGAGGGAGTTTCAGACTGGAATCTAATCGAGGGGTTCGGGGTGGGGTTTATATACAGAATAACAGATACCCCGGGAGGGAGTTTCAGACTGGAATCTAATCGAGGGGTTCGGGGTGGGGTTTATATACAGAATAACAGATACCCCGGGGAGGGAGTTACAGACTGGAATCTAATCGAGGGGTTCGGTGTGGGGTTTAGAAACAGAATAACAGATACCCCGGGAGGGAGTTACAGACTGGAATCTAATCGAGGGGTTCGGGGTGGGGTTTATATACAGAATAACAGATACCCCGGGGAGGGAGATACAGACTGGAATCTAATCGAGGGGTTCAGGGTGGGGTTTATATACAGAATAACAGATACCCCGGGGAGGGAGTTAAAAACTGGAATCTAATCGAGGGGTTTGGGGTGGTGTTTATATACAGAATTACAGATACCCCGGGAAGGAGTTACAGACTGGAATCTAATGGAGGGGTTCGGGGTGGGGTTTATATACAGAATAACAGATACCCCGGGGAGGGAGTTACAGACTGGAATCTAATCGAGGGGTTCGGGGTGGGGTTTATATACAGAATAACAGATACCCCGGGGAGGGATTACAGACTGGAATCTAATCGAGGGGATCGGGGTGGGGTTTATATACAGAATAACAGATCCCCGGGGAGGGAGTTACACACTGGAATTAATCGAGGGGTTCGGGGTGGGGTTTATATACAGAATAACAGATTACCCCGGGGAGGGGGTTACAGACTGGAATCTAATCGAGGTGTTTAGGGTGGGGTTTATATACAGAATAACAGATACCCCGGGAGGGAGGTACAGACTGGAATCTAATCGAGGGGTTCGGGGTGGGGTTTATATACAGAATAACAGATACCCCGGGGAGGGAGTTACAGACTGGAATCTAATCGAGGGGTTCGGGGTGGGGTTTATATACAGAATAACAGATACCCCGGGAGGGAGGTACAGACTGGAATCTAATCGAGGGGTTCAGGGTGGGGTTTATATACAGAATAACAGATACCCCGGGGAGGGGATTACAGACTGGAATCTAATCGAGGGGTTCGGGGTGGGGTTTATATACAGAATAACAGATACCCCGGGGAGGGAGTTACAGACTGGAATCTAATCGAGGGGTTTGGGGTGGGGTTTATATACAGAATAACAGATACCCCGGGGAGGGAGTTACAGACTGGAATCTAATCGAGGGGTTCGGGGTGGGATTTACATACAGAATAACAGATACACCGGGGAGGGAGTTACAGACTGGAATCTAATCGAGGGGTTCGGGGTGTGGTTTATATACAGAATAACAGATACCCCGGGGAGGGAGTTACAGACTGGAATCTAATTGAGGGGTTCAGGGTGGGGTTTATATACAGAATAACAGATATCCCGGGGAGGGAGTTACAGACTGGAATGTAATCGAGGGGTACGGGGTGGGGTTTATATACAGAATAACAGATACCCCGGGAGGGAGTTACAGACTGGAATCTAATTGAAGGGTTCAGGTTGGGGTTTATATACAGAATAACAGATAACCCGGGGAGGGAGTTACAGACTCGAATCTAATCGAGGGGTTTGGGGGTGGGGTTTATATACAGAATAACAGATACCCCGGGGAGGGAGTTACAGACTGGAATCGAATCGAGGGGTTCGGGGTGGGGTTTATATACAGAATAACAGATACCCCGTGGAGGGAGTTACAGACAGGAATCTAATCGAGGGGTTCGGGGTGGGGTTTATATACAGAATAACAGATACCCCGGGGAGGGAGTTACAGACTGGAATCTAATCGAGGGGTTCGGGGTGGGGTTTATATACAGAATAACAGATACCCCGGGAGGGAGTTACAGACTGGAATCTAATCGAGGGGTTCGGGGTGGGGTTTATATACAGAATAACAGTTACCACGGGGAGGGAGTTACAGACTGGAATCTAATCGAGGGGTTCAGGGTGGGGTTTATATACAGAATAACAGATACCCCGGGGAGGGAGTTACAGACTGGAATCTAATCGAGGGATTCAGGGTGGGGTTTATATACAGAATAACAGATACCCCGGGGAGGGAGTTACAGACTGGAATCTAATCGAGGGGTTCGGGGTGGGGTTTATATACAGAATAACAGTTACCACGGGGAGGGAGTTACAGACTGGAATCTAATCGAGGGGCTCGGGGTGGGGTTTATATACAGAATAACAGATACCCCGGGAGGGAGTTACAGACTGGAATCTAATCGAGGGGTTCAGGGTGCAGTATAGATACAGAATAACAGATACCCCGAGAGGGAGTTACAGACTGGAATCTAATCGAGGGGTTCGGGGTGGGGTTTATATACAGAATAACAGATACCGCGGGGAGGGAGTTACAGACTGGAATCTAATCGAGGGGTTCGGGGTGGGGTTTATATACAGAATAACAGATACCCCGGGAGGGAGTTACAGACTGGAATCTAATCGAGGGGTTCAGGGTGCAGTATAGATACAGAATAACAGATACCCCGGGAGGGAGGTACAGACTGGAATCTAATCGAGGGGTTCGGGGTGGGGTTTATATACAGAATAACAGATACCCTGGGAGGGAGTTACAGACTGGAATCTAATCGAGGGGTTCGGGGTGGGGTTTATATACAGAATAACAGATACCCCGGGAGGGAGGTACAGACTGGAATCTAATCGAGGGGTTCAGGGTGGGGTTTATATACAGAATAACAGATACCCCGGGGAGGGGATTACAGACTGGAATCTAATCGAGGGGTTCGGGGGTGGGGTTTATATACAGAATAACAGATACCCCGGGAGGGAGTAACAGACTGGAATCTAATCGAGGGGTTCGGGGTGGGGTTTATATACAGAATAACAGATACCGCGGGGAGGGAGTTACAGACTGGAATCTAATCGAGGGGTTCGGGGTGGGGTTTATATACAGAATAACAGATACCCCGGGGAGGGAGTTACAGACTGGATTCTAATCGAGGGGTTCGGGGTGGGGTTTATATACAGAATAACAGATACCCCGGGAAGGGAGTTACAGACTGGAATCTTATCGAGGGGTTCGGGGTGGGGTTTATATACAGAATAACAGATACCCCGAGAGGGAGTTACAGACTGGAATCTAATCGAGGGGTTCGGGGTGGGGTTTATATACAGAATAACAGATACCGGGGGGAGGGAGTTACAGACTGGAATCTAATCGAGGGGTTCGGGGTGGGGTTTATGTACAGAATAACAGATACCCCGGGGAGGGAGTTACTGACTGGATTCTAATCGAGGGGTTCGGGGTGGGGTTTATATACAGAATAACAGATACCCCGGGGAGGGAGTTACAGACTGGAATCTAATCGAGGGGTTCAGGGTGGGGTTTATATACAGAATAACAGATACCCCGGGGAGGGAGTTACAGACTGGAATCTAATCGAGGGGTTCGGGGGTGGGGTTTATATACAGAATAACAGATACCCCGGGAGGGAGTAACAGACTGGAATCTAATCGAGGGGTTCGGGGTGGGGTTTATATACAGAATAACAGATACCCCGGGGAGGGAGTTACAGACTGGAATCTAATCGAGGGGTTCAGGGTGGGGTTTATATACAGAATAACAGATACCCCGGGGAGAGAGTTACAGACTGGAATCTAATCGAGGGGTTCGGGGTGGGGTTTATATACAGAATAACAGATACACCGGGGAGGGAGTTACAGACTGGAATCTAATCTAGGGGTTCGGGGTGGGGTTTATATACAGAATAACAGATACCCCGGGGAGGGAGTTACAGACTGGAATCTAATCGAGGGGTTCGGGGTGGGGTTTATATACAGAATAACAGATACCCCGGGGAGGGAGTTACAGACTGGAATCTAATCGAGGGGTTCGGGGTGGGGTTTATATACAGAATAACAGATACCCCGGGGAGGGAGTTACAGACTGGAATCTAATCGAGGGGTTCGGGGTGGGGTTTATATACAGAATAACAGATACCCCGGGGAGGGAGTTACAGACTGGAATCTAATCGAGGGGTTTGGGGTGGGGTTTATATACAGAATAACAGATACCCCGGGGAGGGAGTTACAGACAGGAATCTAATCGAGGGGTTCGGGGTGCGGTTTATATACAGAATAACAGATACCCCGGGGAGGGAGTTACAGACTGGAATCTAATCGAGGGGTTCAGGGTGCAGTATAGATACAGAATAACAGATACCCCGAGAGGGAGTTACAGACTGGAATCTAATCGAGGGGTTCGGGGTGGGGTTTATATACAGAATAACAGATACCCCGGGAGGGAGGTACAGACTGGAATCTAATCGAGGGGTTCAGGGTGGGGTTTATATACAGAATAACAGATACCCCGGGGAGGGGATTACAGACTGGAATCTAATCGAGGGGTTCGGGGGTGGGGTTTATATACAGAATAACAGATACCCCGGGAGGGAGTAACAGACTGGAATCTAATCGAGGGGTTCGGGGTGGGGTTTATATACAGAATAACAGATACCGCGGGGAGGGAGTTACAGACTGGAATCTAATCGAGGGGTTCGGGGTGGGGTTTATATACAGAATAACAGATACCCCGGGGAGGGAGTTACAGAATGGAGTCTAATCGAGGGGTTCGGGGTGGGGTTTATATACAGAATAACAGATACCCGGGAGGGATTTACAGACTGGAATCTAATCAAGGGGTTCGGGGTGGGGTTTATATACAGAATAACAGATACCCCGAGAGGGAGTTACAGACTGGAATCTAATCGAGGGGTTCGGGGTGGGGTTTATATACAGAATAACAGATACCCCGGGGAGGGAGTTACAGTCAAGAATCTAATCGAGGGGTTCGGGGTGGGGTTTATATACAGAATAACAGATTACCCCGGGGAGGGGTTTACAGACTGGAATCTAATCGAGGTGTTTAGGGTGGGGTTTATATACAGAATAACAGATACACCGGGGAGGGAGTTACAGACTGGAATCTAATCGAGGGGTTCGGGGTGGGGTTTATATACAGAATAACAGATACCCTGGGGAGGGAGTTACAGACTGGAATCTAATCGAGGGGTTCGGGGTGGGGTTTATATACAGAATGACAGATACCCCGGGGAGGGAGTTACAGACTGGAATCTAATCGAGGGGTTCGGGGTGGGGTTTATATACAGAATAACAGATACCCCGGGAGGGAGTTACAGACTGGAATCTAATCGAGGGGTTCGGGGTGGGGATTATATACAGAATAACAAATACCCCGGGAGGGGGTTACAGACTGGAATCTAATCGAGGGGTTCGGGGTGGGGTTTATATACAGAATAACAGATACCCCGGGGAGGGAGATACAGACTGGAATCTAATCGAGGGGTTCGGGGTGGGGTTTATATACAAAATAACAGATACCCCGGGGAGGGAGTTACAGACTGGAATCTAATCGAGGGGTTCGGGGTGGGGTTTATATACACAATAACAGATACCCCGGGGAGGGAGTTACAGACTGGAATCTAATCGAGGGGTTCGGGGTGGGGTTTATATACAAAATAAGAGATACACCGGTGAGGGAGTTACAGACTGGAAACTAATCGAGGGGTTCGGGGTGTGGTTTATATACAGAATAACAGATACCCCGGGAGGGAGTTACAGACTGGAATCTAATCGAGGGGTGCGGGGGTGGGGTTTATATACAGAATAACAGATACCCCGTGGAGGGACTCACAGACTGGAATCTAATCGAGGGGTTTGGGGTGGGGTTTATATACAGAATTACAGATACCCCGTGGAGGGAGTTACAGACTGGAATCTAATCGAGGGGTTCGGGGTGGGGTTTATATACAGAATAACAGATACCCCGGGGAGGGAGTTACAGACTGGAATCTAATCGAGGGGTTCGGGGTGGGGTTTATATACAGAATAACAGATACCCCGGGAGGGAGTTACAGACTGGAAACTAATCGAGGGGTTCGGGGTGCGGTATAGATACAGAATAACAGATACCCCGAGAGGGAGTTACAGACTGGAATCTAATCGAGGGGTTCGGGGTGGGGTTTATATACAGAATAACAGATACCCCGGGGAGGGAGTTACAGACTGGAATCTAATCGAGGGGTTCGGGGTGGGGTTTATATACAGAATAACTGATACCCCGGGGAGGGAGTTACAGACTGGAATCTCATCGAGGGGTTCAGGGTGGGGTTTATATACAGAATAACAGATACCCCGGGGAGGGAGTTACAGACTGGAATCTAATCGAGGGGTTCGGGGTGGGGTTTATATATAGAATAACAGATACCCCGGGAGGGAGTTACAGACTGGAATCTAATCGAGGGGTTCAGGGTGGGGTTTATATATAGAATAACAGATACCCCGGGAGGGAGTTACAGACTGGAATCTAATCGAGGGGCTCGGGGTGGGGTTTATATACAGAATAACAGATACCCCCGGGAGGGAGTTACAGACTGGAATCTAATCGAGGGGTTCGGGGTGGGGTTTATATACAGAATAACAGATACCCCGGGAGGGAGTTACAGACTGGAATCTAATCGAGGGGTTCGGGGCGGGGTTTATATACAGAATAACAGATACCGCGTGTAGGGAGTTCCAGACTGGAATCTAATCGAGGGGTTCGGGGTGGGGTTTATATACAGAATAACTGGTACCCCGGGGAGGGAGTTACAGACTGGAATCTAATCGAGGGGTTCGGGGAGGGGTTTATATACAGAATAACAGAGACCCCGGGGAGGGAGTTACAGACTGGAATCTAATCGAGGGGTTCGGGGTGGGGTTTATATACAGAATTACAGATACCCCGGGGAGGGAGTTCCAGACTGGAATCTAATCGAGGGGTTCGGGGTGGGGTTTATATACAGAATAACAGATACAGCGGGAGGGAGTTACAGACTGGAATCTAATTGAGGGGTTCGGGGTGGGGATTATATACAGAATAACAAATACCCCGGGAGGGGGTTACAGACTGGAATCTAATCGAGGGGTTCGGGGTGGGGTTTATATACAGAATAACAGATACCCCGGGGAGGGAGTTACAGACTGGAATCTAATCGAGGGGTTCGGGGTGGGGTTTATATACAGAATAACAGATACCCCGGGAGGGAGTTACAGACTGGAATCTAATCCAGGGGTTCGGGGTGGGATTTATATACAGAATAACAGATACCCCGGGGAGGGAGTTACAGACTGGAATCTAATCGAGGGGTTCGGGGTGGGGTTTATATACAGAATAACAGTTACCACGGGGAGGGATTTACAGACTGGAATCTAATCGAGGGGCTCGGGGTGGGGTTTATATACAGAATAACAGATTCCCCGGGAGGGAGTTACAGACTGGAATCTAATCGAGGGGTTCAGGGTGCAGTATAGATACAGAATAACAGATACCCCGAGAGGGAGTTACAGACTGGAATCTAATCGAGGGGTTCGGGGTGGGGTTTATATACAGAATAACAGATACCGCGGGGAGGGAGTTACAGACTGGAATCTAATCGAGGGGTTCGGGGTGGGGTTTATATACAGAATAACAGATACCCCGGGAGGGAGTTACAGACTGGAATCTAATCGAGGGGTTCAGGGTGCAGTATAGATACAGAATAACAGATACCCCGGGAGGGAGGTACAGACTGGAATCTAATCGAGGGGTTCGGGGTGGGGTTTATATACAGAATAACAGATACCCTGGGAGGGAGTTACAGACTGGAATCTAATCGAGGGGTTCGGGGTGGGGTTTATATACAGAATAACAGATACCCCGGGAGGGAGGTACAGACTGGAATCTAATCGAGGGGTTCAGGGTGGGGTTTATATACAGAATAACAGATACCCCGGGGAGGGAGTTACAGACTGGATTCTAATCGAGGGGTTCGGGGTGGGGTTTATATACAGAATAACAGATACCCCGGGAAGGGAGTTACAGACTGGAATCTTATCGAGGGGTTCGGGGTGGGGTTTATATACAGAATAACAGATACCCCGAGAGGGAGTTACAGACTGGAATCTAATCGAGGGGTTCGGGGTGGGGTTTATATACAGAATAACAGATACCGGGGGGAGGGAGTTACAGACTGGAATCTAATCGAGGGGTTCGGGGTGGGGTTTATGTACAGAATAACAGATACCCCGGGGAGGGAGTTACAGACTGGATTCTAATCGAGGGGTTCGGGGTGGGGTTTATATACAGAATAACAGATACCCCGGGGAGGGAGTTACAGACTGGAATCTAATCGAGGGGTTCAGGGTGGGGTTTATATACAGAATAACAGATACCCCGGGGAGGGAGTTACAGACTGGAATCTAATCGAGGGGTTCGGGGGTGGGGTTTATATACAGAATAACAGATACCCCGGGAGGGAGTAACAGACTGGAATCTAATCGAGGGGTTCGGGGTGGGGTTTATATACAGAATAACAGATACCCCGGGGAGGGAGTTACAGACTGGAATCTAATCGAGGGGTTCGGGGTGGGGTTTATATACAGAATAACAGATACCCCGGGGAGAGAGTTACAGACTGGAATCTAATCGAGGGGTTCGGGGTGGGGTTTATATACAGAATAACAGATACCCCGGGGAGGGAGTTACAGACTGGAATCTAATCGAGGGGTTCGGGGTGGGGTTTATATACAGAATAACAGATACCCCGGGGAGGGAGTTACAGACTGGAATCTAATCGAGGGGTTCGGGGTGGGGTTTATATACAGAATAACAGATACCCCGGGGAGGGAGTTACAGACTGGAATCTAATCGAGGGGTTCGGGGTGGGGTTTATATACAGAATAACAGATACCCCGGGGAGGGAGTTACAGACTGGAATCTAATCGAGGGGTTCGGGGTGGGGTTTATATACAGAATAACAGATACCCCGGGGAGGGAGTTACAGACTGGAATCTAATCGAGGGGTTCGGGGTGGGGTTTATATACAGAATAACAGATACCCCGGGGAGGGAGTTACAGACTGGAATCTAATCGAGGGGTTTGGGGTGGGGTTTATATACAGAATAACAGATACCCCGGGGAGGGAGTTACAGACAGGAATCTAATCGAGGGGTTCGGGGTGCGGTTTATATACAGAATAACAGATACCCCGGGGAGGGAGTTACAGACTGGAATCTAATCGAGGGGTTCAGGGTGCAGTATAGATACAGAATAACAGATACCCCGAGAGGGAGTTACAGACTGGAATCTAATCGAGGGGTTCGGGGTGGGGTTTATATACAGAATAACAGATACCCCGGGAGGGAGGTACAGACTGGAATCTAATCGAGGGGTTCAGGGTGGGGTTTATATACAGAATAACAGATACCCCGGGGAGGGGATAACAGACTGGAATCTAATCGAGGGGTTCGGGGGTGGGGTTTATATACAGAATAACAAATACCCCGGGAGGGAGTAACAGACTGGAATCTAATCGAGGGGTTCGGGGTGGGGTTTATATACAGAATAACAGATACCGCGGGGAGGGAGTTACAGACTGGAATCTAATCGAGGGGTTCGGGGTGGGGTTTATATACAGAATAACAGATACCCCGGGGAGGGAGTTACAGAATGGAGTCTAATCGAGGGGTTCGGGGTGGGGTTTATATACAGAATAACAGATACCCGGGAGGGATTTACAGACTGGAATCTAATCAAGGGGTTCGGGGTGGGGTTTATATACAGAATAACAGATACCCCGAGAGGGAGTTACAGACTGGAATCTAATCGAGGGGTTCGGGGTGGGGTTTATATACAGAATAACAGATACCCCGGGGAGGGAGTTACAGTCAAGAATCTAATCGAGGGGTTCGGGGTGGGGTTTATATACAGAATAACAGATTACCCCGGGGAGGGGTTTACAGACTGGAATCTAATCGAGGTGTTTAGGGTGGGGTTTATATACAGAATAACAGATACACCGGGGAGGGAGTTACAGACTGGAATCTAATCGAGGGGTTCGGGGGTGGGGTTTATATACAGAATAACAGATACCTCGGGAGGGAGTTACAGACTGGAATCTAATCGAGGGGTTCGGGGTGGGGTTTATATACAGAGTAACAGATACCCCGGGAGGGAGTTACAGAATGGAGTCTAATCGAGGGGTTCGGGGTGGGGTTTATATACAGAATAACAGATACCCCGGGGAGGGAGTTACAGACTGGAATCTAATCGAGGGGTTCGGGGTGGGGTTTATATACAGGATAACAGATACCCTGGGGAGGGAGTTACAGACAGGAATCTAATCGAGGGGTTCGGGGTGGGGTTTATATACAGAATAACAGATACCCCGGGGAGGGAGTTACAGACTGGAATCTAATCGAGGGGTTCGGGGTGGGGTTTATATACAGAATAACAGATACCCCGGGGAGGGAGTTACAGACTGGAATCTAATCGAGGGGTTCGGGGTGGGGTTTATATACAGAATAACAGATACCCCGGGGAGGGAGTTACAGACTGGAATCTAATCGAGGGGTTCGGGGTGGGGTTTATATACAGAATAACAGATACCTCGGGGAGGGAGTTACAGACTGGAATCTAATCGAGGGGTTCGGGGTGGGGTTTATATACAGAATAACAGATACCGCGGGGAGGGAGTTACAGACTGGAATCTAATCGAGGGGTTCGGGGTGGGGTTATATACAGAATAACAGATACCTCGGGGAGGGAGTTACAGACTGGAATCTAATCGAGGGGTTCGGGGTGGGGTTTATATACAGAATAACAGACCCCCAGGGAGGGAGTTACACACTGGAATCTAATCGAGGTGTTCGGGGTGGGGTTTATATACAGAATAACAGATACCCCGGGGAGGGAGTTACAGACTGGAATCTAATCGAGGGGTTTCGGGGTGGGGTTTATATACAGAATAACAGATACCCCGGGGAGGGAGTTACAGACTGGAATCTAATCGAGGGGTTCGGGGTGGGGTTTATATACAGAATAACAGATACCCCGGGGAGGGAGTTACAGACTGGAATCTAATCGAGGGGTTTGGGGGTGGTGTTTATATACAGAATAACAGATACCCCGGGGAGGGAGTTACAGACTGGAATCTAATCGAGGGGTTCGGGGGGGGGTTTATATACAGAATAACAGATACCCCGGGGAGGGAGTTACAGACTGGAATCTAATCGAGGGGTTTGGGGGTGGTGTTTATATACAGAATAACAGATACCCCGGGGAGGGAGTTACAGACTGGAATCTAATCGAGGGGTTCGGGGGGGGGTTTATATACAGAATAACAGATACCCCGGGGAGGGAGTTACAGACTGGAATCTAATCGAGGGGTTCGGGGGTGGGGTTTATATACAGAATAACAGATACCCCGGGGAGGGAGTTAAAGACTGGAATCTAATCGGGGGTACGGGGTGAGGTTTATATACAGAATAACAGATACCCCGGGAGGGAGTTACAGACTGGAATCTAATCGAGGGGTTTGGGGGTGGTGTTTATATACAGAATAACAGATACACCGGGGAGGGAGTTACAGACTGGAATCTAATCGAGGGGTTCGGGGTGGTTTATATACAGAATAACAGATACCCCGGGGAGGGAGTTACAGACTGGAATCGAATCGAGGGGTTCAGGGTGGGGTTTATGTACAGAATAACAGATACCCCGGGAAGGAGTTACAGACTGGAATCTAATCGAGGGGTTCGGGGTGGGGTTTATATACAGAATAACAGATACCCCGGGGAGGGAGTTACAGACTGGAATCTAATCGAGGGGTTCAGGGTGCAGTATAGATACAGAATAACAGATACCCCGGGGAGGGAGTTGCAGACTGGAATCTAATCGAGGGGTTCGGGGTGGGGTTTATATACAGAATAACAGATACCCTGGGAGGGAGTTACAGACTGGAATCTAATCGAGGGGTTCGGGGTGGGGTTTATATACAGAATAACAGATACCCCGGGAGGGAGTTACAGACTGGAATCTAATCGAGGGGTTCGGGTTGGGGTTTATAGACAGAATAACAGATACCCTGGGTAGGGAGTTACAGACTGGAATCTAATCGAGGGGTTCAGGGTGGGGTTTATATACAGAATAACAGATACCCCGGGGAGGGAGGTACAGACTAGAATCTAATCGAGGGGTTCGGGGTGGGGTTTATATACAGAATAACAGATACCCCGGGAGGGAGTTACAGACTGGAATCTAATCGAGGGGTTCGGGTTGGGGTTTATAGACAGAATAACAGATACCCTGGGTAGGGAGTTACAGACTGGACTCTAATCGAGGGGTTCGGGGTGGGGTTTATATACAGAATTACAGATACCTGCGAGGGAGTTACAGACTGGAATCTAATCGAGGGGTTCGGGGTGGGGTTTATATACAGAATAACAGATACCCCGGGGAGGGAGTTACAGACTAGAATCTAATCGGGTGGTTCGGGGTGGGGTTTATATACAGAATAACAGATACCCCTGGAGGGAGTTACAGACTGGAATCTAATCAAGGGGTTCGGGGTGGGGTTTATATACAGAATAACAGATACCCCGGGAGGGAGTTACAGACTGGAATCTAATCGAGGGGTTCGGGGTGGGGTTTATATACAGAATAACAGATACCCCAGGGAGGGAGTTACAGACTGGAATCTAATCGAGGGACTCGGGGTGGGGTTTATACACAGAATAACAGATACCCCGGGGAGGGAGTTACAGACTGGAATCTAATCGAGGAGTTGGGGGTGGGGTTTATATACAGAATAACAGAAACCCCGGGAGGGAGTTACAGTCTGGAATCTAATCGAGGGGTTCGGGGTGGGGTTTATATACAGAATAACAGATACCCCGGGAGGGAGTTACAGACTGGAATCTAATCGAGGGGTTCGGGGTGGGGTTTATATACAGAATAACAGATACCCCGGGGAGGGAGTTACAGACTGGAATCTAATCGAGGGGTTCGGGGTGGGGTTTATATACAGAATAACAGATATCCCGGGAGGGAGTTACAGACTGGAATCTAATCGAGGGGTTCGGGGTGGGGTTTATATACAGAATAACAGATACCCCGGGGAGGGAGTTACAGACTGGAATCTCATCGAGGGGTTCAGGGTGGGGTTTATATCCAGAATAACAGATACCCGGGAGTGAGTTACAGACTGGAATCTAATCGAGGGGTTCGGGGTGGGCTTTATATACAGAATAACAGATATCCCGGGGAGGGAGTTACAGACTGGAATCTAATCGAGGGGTTCGGGGTGGGGTTTATATACAGAATAACAGATACCCCGGGGAGGGAGTTACAGACTGGAATCTAATCGAGGGGTTCGGGGTGGGGTTTATATACAGAATAACAGATAGCCCGGGGAGGGAGTTACAGACTGGAATCTAATCGAGGGGTTCGGGGTGGGGTTTATATACAGAATAACAGATAACCCGGGGAGGGAGTTACAGACTGGAATCTAATCGAGGGGTTCGGGGTGGGGTTTATATACAGAATAACAGATAGCCCGGGGAGGGAGTTACAGACTGGAATCTAATCGAGGGGTTCGGGGTGGGGTTTAAATACAGAATAACAGATACCCCGGGGAGGGAGTTACAGACTGGAATCTAATCGAGGGGTTCGGGGTGGGGTTTATATACAGAATAACAGATACCCCGGGGAGGGAGTTACAGACTGGAATCTAATCGAGGAGTTCGGGGTGGGGTTTATATACAGAATAACAGATACCCCGGGAGGGAGTTACAGACTGGAATCTAATCGAGGGGTTCGGGGTGGGGTTTATATACAGAATAACAGATACCCCGGGGAGGGAGTTACAGACTGGAATCTAATCGAGGGGTTCGGGGTGGGGTTTATATACAGAATAACAGATATCCCGGGGACGGAGTTTCAGACTGGAATCTAATCGAGGGATTCGGGGTGGGGTTTATATACAGAATAACAGATACCCCGGGGAGGGAGTTACAGACTGGAATCTAATCGAGGGGTTCGGGGTGCGGTATAGACACAGAATAACAGATACCCCGGGGAGGGAGTTACAGACTGGAATCTAATCGAGGGGTTCGGGGTGGGGTTTATATACAGAATAACAGATACCCCGGGGGGGAGTTACAGACTGGAATCTAATCGAGGGTTTCGGGGTGGGGTTTATATACAGAATAACAGATACCCCGGGAGGAAGTTACAGACTGGAATCTAATCGAGGGGTTCGGGGTGGGGTTTATATACAGAATAACAGATACCCCGGGAGGGAGTTACAGACTGGAATCTAATCGAGGGGTTCGGGGTGGGGTTTATATACAGAAAAACAGTTACCCCGGGGAGGGAGTTACAGACTGGAATCTAATCGAGGGGTTCGGGGTGGGGTTTATATACAGAATAACAGATACCCCGGGGAGGGAGTTACAGACTGGAATCTAATCGAGGGGTTCGGGGTGGGGTTTATATACAGAATAACAGATACCCCGGGGAGGGAGTTACAGACTGGAATCTAATCGAGGGGTTCGGGGTGCGGTATAGACACAGAATAACAGATACCCCGGGGAGGGAGTTACAGACTGGAATCTAATCGAGGGGTTCGGGGTGGGGTTTATATACAGAATAACAGATACCCCGGGGGGGAGTTACAGACTGGAATCTAATCGAGGGTTTCGGGGTGGGGTTTATATACAGAATAACAGATACCCCGGGAGGAAGTTACAGACTGGAATCTAATCGAGGGGTTCGGGGTGGGGTTTATATACAGAATAACAGATTCCCCAGGAGGGAGTTACAGACTGGAATCTAATCGAGGGGTTCGGGGCGGGGTTTATATACAGAATAACAGATACCCCGGGGAGGGAGTTACAGACTGGAATCTCATCGAGGGGTTCAGGGTGGGGTTTATATCCAGAATAACAGATACCCGGGAGGGAGTTACAGACTGGAATCTAATCGAGGGGTTCGGGGTGGGGTTTATATACAGAATAACAGATACCCCAGGGAGGGAGTTACAGACTGGAATCTAATCGAGGGGTTCGGGGTGGGGTTTATATACAGAATAACAGATACCCTGGGGAGGGAGTTACAGACTGGAATCTAATCGAGGGGTTCGGGGTGGGGTTTATATACAGAATGACAGATACCCCGGGGAGGGAGTTACAGACTGGAATCTAATCGAGGGGTTCGGGGTGGGGTTTATATACAGAATAACAGATACCCCGGGAGGGAGTTACAGACTGGAATCTAATCGAGGGGTTCGGGGTGGGGATTATATACAGAATAACAAATACCCCGGGAGGGGGTTACAGACTGGAATCTAATCGAGGGGTTCGGGGTGGGGTTTATATACAGAATAACAGATACCCCGGGGAGGGAGTTACAGACTGGAATCTAATCGAGGGGTTCGGGGTGGGGTTTATATACAGAATAACAGATACCCCGGGGAGGGAGATACAGACTGGAATCTAATCGAGGGGTTCGGGGTGGGGTTTATATACAAAATAACAGATACCCCGGGGAGGGAGTTACAGACTGGAATCTAATCGAGGGGTTCGGGGTGGGGTTTATATACACAATAACAGATACCCCGGGGAGGGAGTTACAGACTGGAATCTAATCGAGGGGTTCGGGGTGGGGTTTATATACAGAATAACAGATACCCCGGGGAGGGAGTTACAGACTGGAAACTAATCGAGGGGTTCGGGGTGTGGTTTATATACAGAATAACAGATACCCCGGGAGGGAGTTACAGACTGGAATCTAATCGAGGGGTTCAGGGTGGGGTTATATACAGAATAACAGATACCCCGGGAGGGAGTTACAGACTGGAATCTAATCGAGGGGTTCGGGGTGGGGTTTATATACAGAATTACAGATACCCCGTGGAGGGAGTTACAGACTGGAATCTAATCGAGGGGTTTGGGGTGGGGTTTATATACAGAATTACAGATACCCCGTGGAGGGAGTTACAGACTGGAATCTAATCGAGGGGTTCGGGGTGGGGTTTATATACAAAATAACAGATACCCCGGGGAGGGAGTTACAGACTGGAATCTAATCGAGGGGTTCGGGGTGGGGTTTATATACAGAATAACAGATACCCCGGGAGGGAGTTACAGACTGGAAACTAATCGAGGGGTTCGGGGTGCGGTATAGATACAGAATAACAGATACCCCGAGAGGGAGTTACAGACTGGAATCTAATCGAGGGGTTCGGGGTGGGGTTTATATACAGAATAGCAGATACCCCGGGGAGGGAGTTACAGACTGGAATCTAATCGAGGGGTTCGGGGTGGGGTTTATATACAGAATAACTGATACCCCGGGGAGGGAGTTACAGACTGGAATCTCATCGAGGGGTTCAGGGTGGGGTTTATATACAGAATAACAGATACCCCGGGGAGGGAGTTACAGACTGGAATCTAATCGAGGGGTTCGGGGTGGGGTTTATATATAGAATAACAGATACCCCGGGAGGGTGTTACAGACTGGAATCTAATCGAGGGGTTCAGGGTGGGGTTTATATATAGAATAACAGATACCCCGGGAGGGAGTTACAGACTGGAATCTAATCGAGGGGTTCAGGGTGGGGTTTATATATAGAATAACAGATACCCCGGGGAGGGAGTTACAGACTGGAATCTAATCGAGGGGTTCGGGGTGGGGTTTATATACAGAATAACAGATACCCCGGGGAGGGAGTTACAGACTGGAATCTAATCGAGGGGTTCGGGGTGGGGTTTATATACAGAATAACAGATACCCCGGGAGGGAGTTACAGACTGGAATCTAATCGAGGGGCTCGGGGTGGGGTTTATATACAGAATAACAGATACCCCGGGAGGGAGTTACAGACTGGAATCTAATCGAGGGGCTCGGGGTGGGGTTTATGTACAGAATAACAGATACCCCCGGGAGGGAGTTACAGACTGGAATCTAATCGAGGGGTTCGGGGCGGGGTTTATATACAGAATAACAGATACCGCGTGTAGGGAGTTCCAGACTGGAATCTAATCGAGGGGTTCGGGGTGGGGTTTATATACAGAATAACTGGTACCCCGGGGAGGGAGTTACAGACTGGAATCTAATCGAGGGGTTCGGGGAGGGGTTTATATACAGAATTACAGATACCCCGGGGAGGGAGTTACAGACTGGAATCTAATCGAGGGGTTCGGGGAGGGGTTTATATACAGAATTACAGATACCGCGGGGAGGGAGTTCCAGACTGGAATCTCATCGAGGGGTTCAGGGTGGGGTTTATATACAGAATAACAGATACCCCGGGGAGGGAGTTACAGACTGGAATCTAATCGAGGGGTTCGGGGTGGGGTTTATATATAGAATAACAGATACCCCGGGAGGGAGTTACAGACTGGAATCTAATCGAGGGGTTCAGGGTGGGGTTTATATATAGAATAACAGATACCCCGGGAGGGAGTTACAGACTGGAATCTAATCGAGGGGTTCAGGGTGGGGTTTATATATAGAATAACAGATACCCCGGGGAGGGAGTTACAGACTGGAATCTAATCGAGGGGTTCGGGGTGGGGTTTATATACAGAATAACAGATACCCCGGGGAGGGAGTTACAGACTGGAATCTAATCGAGGGGTTCGGGGTGGGGTTTATATACAGAATAACAGATACCCCGGGAGGGAGTTACAGACTGGAATCTAATCGAGGGGCTCGGGGTGGGGTTTATATACAGAATAACAGATACCCCCGGGAGGGAGTTACAGACTGGAATCTAATCGAGGGGTTCGGGGCGGGGTTTATATACAGAATAACAGATACCGCGTGTAGGGAGTTCCAGACTGGAATCTAATCGAGGGGTTCGGGGTGGGGTTTATATACAGAATAACTGGTACCCCGGGGAGGGAGTTACAGACTGGAATCTAATCGAGGGGTTCGGGGAGGGGTTTATATACAGAATTACAGATACCCCGGGGAGGGAGTTACAGACTGGAATCTAATCGAGGGGTTCGGGGAGGGGTTTATATACAGAATTACAGATACCGCGGGGAGGGAGTTCCAGACTGGAATCTAATCGAGGGGTTCGGGGTGGGGTTTATATACAGAATAACAGATACAGCGGGAGGGAGTTACAGACTGGAATCTAATTGAGGGGTTCGGGGTGGGGATTATATACAGAATAACAAATACCCCGGGAGGGGGTTACAGACTGGAATCTAATCGAGGGGTTTGGGGTGGGTTTTATATACAGAATAACAGATACCCCGGGGAGGGAGTTACAGACTGGAATCTAATCGAGGGGTCCGGGGTGGGGTTTATATACACAATAACAGATACCCCGGGGAGGGAGTTACAGACTGGAATCTAATCGAGGGGTTCAGGGTGGGGTTTATATACAGAATAACAGATACCCCGGGGAGGGAGTTACAGACTGGAATCTAATCGAGGGGTTCGGGGTGGGGTTTATATACAGAATAACAGATACCCCGGGGAGGGAGTTACAGACTGGAATCTAATCGAGGGGTTCGGGGTGGGGTTTATATACAGAATAACAGATACCCCGGGAGGGAGTTACAGACTGGAATCTAATCGAGGGGTTCGGGGTGGGGTTTATATACAGAATAACAGATACCCCGGGAGGGAGTTACAGACTGGAATCTAATAGAGGGGTTCGGGGTGGGGTTTATATACAGAATAACAGATACCCCGGGAGGGAGTTACAGACTGGAATCTAATCGAGGGGTTCTGGGTGGGGTTTATATACAGAATAACAGATACCCCGGGGAGGGAGTTACAGACTGGAATCTAATCGAGGGGTTCGGGGTGGGGTTTATATACAGATTAACAGATACCACGGGGAGGGAGTTACAGACTGGAATCTAATCGAGGGGTTCGGGGTGGGGTTTATATACAGAATAACAGATACCCCGGGAGGGAGTTACAGACGGGAATCTAATCGAGGGGTTCGGAGTGGGGTGTATATACAGAATAACAGATACCCCGGGGAGGGAGTTACAGACTGGAATCTAATCGAGGGGTTCGGGGGTGTGGTTTATATACAGAATAACAGATACCCCGGGGAGGGAGTTACAGACTGGAATCTAATCGAGGGGTTCGGGGGTGGGGTTTATATACAGAATTACAGATACCCCGGGGAGGGAGTTACAGACTGGAATCTAATCGAGGGGTTCGGGGTGGGGTTTATATACAGAATTACAGATACCCCGGGAGGGAGTTACAGACTGGAATCTAATCGAGGGATTCGGGGTGGTGTTTATATACAGAGTAACAGATACCCCGGGAGGGAGTTACACAATGGAATCTAATCGAGGGGTTCGGGGTGGGGTTTATATACAGAATAACAGATACCCCGGGGAGGGAGTTACAGACTGGAATCGAATTGCGGGGTTCGGGGTGGGGTTTATATACAGAATAACAGATACCCCGGGGAGGGAGTTACAGACTGGAATCTAATCGGGGGGTTCGGGGTGGGGTTTATATACAGAATAACAGATACCCCGGGGAGGGAGTTACAGACTGGAATCTAATCGAGGGGTTCGGGGTGGGGTTTATATACAGAATAACAGATACCCCGGGGTGGGAGTTACAGACTGGAATCGAATCGAGGAGTTCGGGGTGGGGTTTATATACAGAATAACAGGTACCCCGGGGAGGGAGTTACAGACTGGAATCTAATCGAGGGGTTCAGGGTGGGGTTTATATGTAGAATAACAGATACCCCGGGGAGGGAGTTACAGACTGGAATCGAATTGAGGGGTTCGGGGTGGGGTTTATATACAGAATAACAGATACCCCCGGGAGGGAGTTACACACTGGAATCTAATCGAGGGGTTCAGGGTGGGGTTTATATACAGAATAACAGATTCCCCGGAGAGGGAGTTACAGACTGGAATCTAATCGAGGGGTTCGGGGTGGGGTTTATACACAGAATAACAGATACCCCGGGAGGGAGTTACAGACTGGAATCTAATCGGTGGGTTCGGGGTGGGGTTTATATACAGAATAACAGATACCCCGGGGAGGGAGTTACAGACTGGAATCTAATCGAGGGGTTCGGGGTGGGGTTTATATACAGAATAACAGATACCCCGGGAGGGAGTTACCGACTGGAATCGAATCGGTGGGTTCGGGGTGGGGTTTATGTACAGAATAACAGATACCCCGGGGAGGGAGTTACAGACTGGAATCTAATCGAGGGGTTCGGGGTGGGGTTTATATACAGAATAACAGATACCCCAGGGGGGGAGTTACAGACTGGAATCTAATCGAGGGGTTCGGGGTGGGGTTTATATACAGAATAACAGATACCCCGGGAGGGAGTTACAGACTGGAATCTAATCGAGGGGTTCGGGGTGGGGTTTATATACACAATAACAGATACCCCGGGGAGGGAGTTACAGACTGGAATCTAATCGAGGGGTTCGGGGTGGGGTTTATATCCAGAATAACAGATACCCCGGGGAGGGAGTTACAGACTGGAATCTAATCGAGGGGTTCGGGGTGGGGTTTATATACAGAATAACAGATACCCCGGGGAGGGAGTTACAGACTGGAATCTAATCGAGGAGTTCGGGGTGGGGTTTACATACAGAATAACAGATACCCCGGGGAGGGAGTTACAGACTGGAATCTAATCGAGGGGTTCGGGGTGGGGTTTATATACAGAATAACAGATACCCCGGGAGGGAGTTACAGACTGGAATCTAATAGAGGGGCTCGGGGTGGGGTTTATATACAGAATAACAGATACCCCGGGAGGGAGGTACAGACTGGAATCTAATCGAGGAGTTCGGGGTGGGGTTTATATATAGAATACCTGATACCCCGGCGAGGGAGTTATCGACTGGAATCTCATCGAGGGGTTCAGGGTGGGGTTTATATACAGAATAACAGATACCACGGGAGGGAGTTACAGACTGGAATCTCATCGAGGGGTTCGGGGTGGGGTTTATATACAGAATAACAGATACCCCGGGAGGGAGTTACAGACTGGAATCTAATCGGTGGGTTCAGGGTGGGGTTTATATACAGAATAACAGATACCCCGGGAGGGAGTTACAGACTGGAATCGAATCGGTGGGTTCGGGGTGGGGATTATATACAGAATAACAGATACCCCGGGGAGGGAGTTACAGACTGGAATCTAATCGAGGGGTTCGGGGTGGGGTTTATATACAGAATAACAGATACCCCAGGGGGGGAGTTACAGACTGGAATCTAATCGAGGGGGTCGGGGTGGGGTTTATATACACAATAACAGATACCCCGGGGAGGGAGTTACAGACTGGAATCTAATCGAGGGGTTCGGGGTGGGGTTTATATACAGAATAACAGATACCCCGGGAGGGAGTTACAGACTGGAATCGAATCGAGGGGTTCGGGGTGGGGTTTATATACAGAATAACAGATACCCCGGGAGGGACTCACAGACTGGAATCTAATCGAGGGGTTCGGGGTGGGGTTTATATACAGAATAACAGATACCCCGGGGAGGGACTCACAGACTGGAATCTAATCGAGGGGTTCGGGGTGGGGTTTATATACAGAATAACAGATACACCGGGGAGGGAGTTACAGACTGGAATCTAATCGAGGGGTTCGGGGTGTGGTTTATATACAGAATAACAGATACCCCGGGGAGGGAGTTACAGACTGGAATCTAATCGGGGGGTTCGGGATGGGGATTATATGCAGAATAACAGATACCCCGGGGAGGGAGTTACAGACTGGAATCTAATCGGGGGGTTCGGGGTGGGGTTTATATACAGAATAACAGATACCCCGGGGAGGGAGTTACAGACTGGAATCTAATCGAGGGGTTCGGGATGGGGATTATATGCAGAATAACAGATACCCCGGGGAGGGAGTTACAGACTGGAATCTAATCGGGGGGTTCGGGGTGGGGTTTATATACAGAATAACAGATACCCCGGGAGGGAGTTACAGACTGGAATCTAATCGAGGGGTTCGGGATGGGGTTTATATACAGAATAACAGATACCCCGGGAGGGAGTTACAGACTGGAATCTAATCGAGGGGTTCGGGGTGGGGATTATATACAGAATAACAGATACCCCCGGGAGGGAGTTACAGACTGGAATCTAATCGAGGGGTTCGGTGTGGGGTTTATATACAGAATAACAGTTACCCCGGGGAGGGAGTTACAGACTGGAATCTAATCGAGGGGTTCGGGGTGGGGTTTATATACAGAATAACAGATACCCCGGGGAGGGAGTTACAGACTGGAATCTAATCGAGGGGTTCGGGGTGGGGTTTATATACAGAATAACAGATACCCCGAGAGGGAGTTACAGACTGGAATCTAATCGAGGGGTTCGGGGTGGGGTTTATATACAGAATAACAGATACCCCGGGGAGGGAGTTACAGACTGGAATCTAATCGAGGGGTTCGGGGTGGGGTTTATATACAGAATAACAGATACCCCAGGAGGGAGTTACAGACTGGAATCTAATCGAGGGGTTCGGGGTGGGGTTTATATACAGAATAACAGATACCCCGGGAGGGAGTTACAGACTGGAATCTAATCGAGGGGTTCAGGGTGGGGTTTATATACAGAATAACAGATACCCCGGGAGGGAGTTACAGACTGGAATCTAATCGAGGGGTTCGGGGTGGGGTTTATATACAGAATAACAGATACCCCGGGGAGGGAGTTACAGACTGGAATCTAATCGAGGGGTTCAGGGTGGGGTTTATATACAGAATAACAGATACCCCGGGGAGGGAGTTACAGACTGGAATCTAATCGAGGAGTTCGGGGTGGGGTTTATATACAGAATAACAGATACCCCGGGAGGGAGTTACAGACTGGAATCTAATCGAGGGGTTCGGGATGGGGTTTATATACAGAATAACAGATACCCCGGGAGGGAGTTACAGACTGGAATCTAATCGAGGGGTTCGGGGTAGGGTTTATATACAGAATAACAGATACCCCGGGGAGGGAGTTACAGACTGGAATCTAATCGAGGGGTTCAGGGTGGGGTTTATATACACAATAACAGATACCCCGGGAGGGAGTTACAGACTGGAATCTAATCGAGGGGTTCGGGGTGGGGATTATATACAGAATAACAGATACCCCGGGGAGGGAGTTACAGACTGGAATCTAATCGAGGGGTTCGGGGTGGGGTTTATATACAGAATAACAGATACCCCGGGAGGGAGTTACAGACTGGAATCTAATCAAGGGGTTCGGGGTGAGGTTTATATACAGAATAACAGATACCCCGGGAAGGGAGTTACAGACTGGAATCTAATCGAGGGGCTCGGGGGTGGGGTTTATATACAGAATAACAGATAACCCGGGGAGGGAGTTGCAGACTGGAATCTAATCAAGGGGTTCGGGGGTGGGGTTTATATACAGAATAACAGATACCCCGGGGAGGGAGTTACAGACTGGAATCTAATCGAGGGGTTCGGGGGTGGGGTTTATATACAGAATAACAGATACCCCGGGGAGGGAGTTACAGACTGGAATCTCATCAAGGGGTTCGGGGTGGGGTTTATATACACAATAACAGAGACCCCGGGGAGGGAGTTACAGACTGGAATCTAATCGAGGGGTTCGGGGTGGGGTTTATATACAGAATAACAGATACCCCGGGGAGGGAGTTACAGACTGGAATCTAATCGAGGGGTTCGGGGTGGGGTTTATATACAGAATAACAGATACCCCGGGGAGGGAGTTACAGACTGGAATCTAATCGAAGGGTTCGGTGTGTGGTTTATATACAGAATAACAGATACCCCGGGGAGGGAGTTACAGACTGGAATCTAATCAAGGGGTTCGGGGTGGGGTTTATGTACAGAATAACAGATACCCCGGGGAGGGAGTTACAGACTGGAATCTAATCGAGGGGTTCGGGGGTGGGGTTTATATACAGAATAACAGATACCACGGGGAGGGAGTTACAGACTGGAATCTAATCGAGGGGTTCGGGGTGGGGTTTATATACAGAATAACAGATACCCCGGGGAGGGAGTTACAGACTGAAATCTAATCGAGGGGTTCGGGGTGGGGTTTATATACAGAATAACAGATACCCCGGGGAGGGAGTTACAGACTGGAATCTCATCGAGGGGTTCGGGGTGGGGTTTATATACAGAATTACAGATACCCCGGGGAGGGAGTTACAGACTGGAATCTAATCGAGGGGTTCGGGGTGGGGTTTATATACAGAATAACAGATACACCGGGGAGGGAGTTACAGACTGGAATCTAATCGAGGGGTTCGGGGTGGGGTTTATATACAGAATAACAGATACCCCGGGGAGGGAGTTACAGACTGGAATCTAATCGAGGGGTTCGGGGTGGGGTTTATATACAGAATAACAGATACCCCGGGAGGGAGTTACAGACTGGAATCTAATCGAGGGGTTCAGGGTGGGGTTTATATACAGAATAACAGATACCCCGGGAGGGAGTTACAGACTGGAATCTAATCGAGGGGTTCGGGGTGGGGTTTATATACAGAATAACAGATACCCCGGGGAGGGAGTTACAGACTGGAATCTAATCGAGGGGTTCAGGGTGGGGTTTATATACAGAATAACAGATACCCCGGGGAGGGAGTTACAGACTGGAATCTAATCGAGGAGTTCGGGGTGGGGTTTATATACAGAATAACAGATACCCCGGGAGGGAGTTACAGACTGGAATCTAATCGAGGGGTTCGGGATGGGGTTTATATACAGAATAACAGATACCCCGGGAGGGAGTTACAGACTGGAGTCTAATCGAGGGGTTCGGGGTGGGGATTATATACAGAATAACAGATACCCCGGGGAGGGAGTTACAGACTGGAATCTAATCGAGGGGTTCGGGGTGGGGTTTATATACAGAATAACAGATACCCCGGGAGGGAGTTACAGACTGGAATCTAATCGAGGGGCTCGGGGGTGGGGTTTATATACAGAATAACAGATAACCCGGGGAGGGAGTTGCAGACTGGAATCTAATCAAGGGGTTCGGGGGTGGGGTTTATATACAGAATAACAGATACCCCGGGGAGGAAGTTACAGACTGGAATCTAATCGAGGGGTTCGGGGGTGGGGTTTATATACAGAATAACAGATACCCCGGGGAGGGAGTTACAGACTGGAATCTCATCAAGGGGTTCGGGGTGGGGTTTATATACACAATAACAGAGACCCCGGGGAGGGAGTTACAGACTGGAATCTAATCGAGGGGTTCGGGGTGGGGTTTATATACAGAATAACAGATACCCCAGGGAGGGAGTTACAGACTGGAATCTAATCGAGGGGTTCGGGGTGGAGTTTATATACAGAATAACAGAGCCCCCGTGGAGGGAGTTACAGACTGGAATCTAATCGAGGGGTTCGGGGTGGGGTTTATATACAGAATAACAGATACCCCGGGGAGGGAGTTACAGACTGGAATCTAATCGAGGGGTTCGGGGTGGGGTTTATGTACAGAATAACAGATACCCCGGGGAGGGAGTTACAGACTGGAATCTAATCGAGGGGTTCGGGGGTGGGGTTTATATACAGAATAACAGATACCACGGGGAGGGAGTTACAGACTGGAATCTAATCGAGGGGTTCGGGGTGGGGTTTATATACAGAATAACAGATACCCCGGGGAGGGAGTTACAGACTGAAATCTAATCGAGGGGTTCGGGGTGGGGTTTATATACAGAATAACAGATACCCCGGGGAGGGAGTTACAGACTGGAATCTCATCGAGGGGTTCGGGGTGGGGTTTATATACAGAATTACAGATACCCCGGGGAGGGAGTTACAGACTGGAATCTAATCGAGGGGTTCAGGGTGGGGTTTATATACAGAATAATAGATACCGCGGGGAGGGAGTTACAGACTGGAATCTAATCGAGAGGTTCGGGGTGGGGTTTATATACAGAATAACAGATACCCCGGGAGGGAGTTACACACTGGAATCTAATCAAGGGGTTCACGGTGGGGTTTATATACAGAATAACAGATACCCCGGGGAGGGATTACAGACTGGAATCTAATCGGGGCGTTCGGGGTGGGGTTTATATACAGAATAACAGATTCCCCGGGGAGGGACTCACAGACTGGAATCTAATCGAGGGGTTCGGGGTGGGGTTTATATACAGACTTACAGATACCCCGGGGAGGGAGTTACAGACTGGAATCTAATCGAGGGGTATGGGGGTGGGGTTTATATACAGAATAACAGATACCCCGTGGAGTGAGTTACAGACTGGAATCTAATCGAGGAGTTCGGGGTGGGGTTTATATACAGAATAACATACACCCCCGGGAGTGAGTTTCAGACTGGAATCTAATCGAGGGGTTCGGGGTGGGGTTTATATACAGAATAACAGATACCCCGGGGAGGGAGTTACAGACTGGAATCTAATCGAGGGGTTCGGTGTGGTGTTTATATACAGAATAACAGATACCCCGGGAGGGAGTTACAGACTGGAATCTAATCGAGGGGTTCGGGGTGGGGTTTATATACAGAATAACAGATACCCCGGGGAGGGAGATACAGACTGGAATCTAATCGAGGGGTTCAGGGTGGGGTTTATATACAGAATAACAGATACCCCGGGGAGGGAGTTACAGACTGGAATCTAATCGAGGGGTTCGGGGGTGGGGTTTATATACAGAATAACAGATACCCCGAGAGGGAGTTACAGACTGGAATCTAATCGAGGGGTTCGGGGGTGGGGATTATATACAGAATAACAGATACCCCGGGGAGGGAGTTACAGACTGGAATCTAATCGAGGGTTTCGGGGTGGGGTTTATATACAGAATAACAGATACCCCGGGGAGGGAGTTACAGACTGGAATCTAATCGAGGGGTTCGGGGTGGGGTTTATATACAGAATTACAGATACCCCGGGGAGGGAGTTACAGACTGGAATCTAATCGAGGGGTTCGGGGTGGGGTTTATATACAGAATATCAGATACCCCGGGAGGGAGTTACAGACTGGAATCTAATCGAGGGGTTCGGGGTGGGGTTTATACACAGAATAACAGATACCCCGGGAGGGAGTTACAGACTGGAATCTAATCGAGGGGTTCGGGGTGGGGTTTATATACAGAATAACAGATCCCCGGGGAGGGAGTTACAGACTGGAATCTAATCGAGGGGTTCGGGGTGGGGTTTATATACAGAATAACAGATTACCCCGGGGAGGGGGTTACAGACTGGAATCTAATCGAGGTGTTTAGGGTGGGGTTTATATACAGAATAACAGATACCCCGGGGAGGGAGTTACAGACTGGAATCTAATCGAGGTGTTTAGGGTGGGGTTTATATACAGAATAACAGATACCCCGGGGAGGGAGTTACAGACTGGAATCTAATCGAGGGGTTCGGGGTGGGGTTTATATACAGAATAACAGATACCCCGGGAGGGAGTTACAGACTGGAATCTAATCGAGGGGTTCGGGGGTAGGGTTTATACACAGAATAACAGATTACCCCGGGGAGGGAGTTACAGACTGGAATGTAATCGATGGGTTCGGGGTGGGGTTTATATACAGAATAACAGATATCCCGGGGAGGGAGTTACAGACTGGAATCGAATCGAGGGGTTCGGGGTGGAGTTTATATACAAAATAACAGATACCCCGGGGAGGGAGTTACAGACTGGAATCTAATCGAGGGGTTCGGGGTGGTTTATATACAGGATAACAGATACCCCGGGAGGGAGTTACAGACTGGAATCTCATCGAGGGGTTCGGGGTGGGGTTTATATACAGAATAACAGATACCCCGGGGAGGGAGTTACAGACTGGAATCTAATCGTGGGGTTCGGGGGTGGGGTTTATATACAGAATATCAGATACCCCGGGAGGGAGTTACAGACTGGAATCTAATCGAGGGGTTCGGGGTGGGGTTTATATACAGAATTACAGATACCCCGGGGAGGGAGTTAGAGACTGGAATCTAATCGAGGGGTTCGGGGTGGGGTTTATATACAGAATAACAGATACTCCGGGGAGGGAGTTACAGACTGGAATCTAATCGAGGGGTTCGGGGTGAGGTTTATATACAGAATAACAGATACCCCGGGGAGGGAGTTACAGACTGGAATCTAATCGAGGGGTTCGGGGTGGGGTTTATATACAGAATTACAGATACCCCGGGGAGGGAGTTAGAGACTGGAATCTAATCGAGGGGTTCGGGGTGGGGTTTATATACAGAATAACAGATACCCCGGGGAGGGAGTTACAGACTGGAATCTAATCGAGGGGTTCAGGGTGGGGTTTATATACAGAATAACAGATACCCCGGGGAGGGAGTTACAGAGTGGAATCTAATCGAGGGGTACGGGGTGGTGTTTATATACAGAATAACAGATACCCCGGGGAGGGAGTTACAGACTGGAATCGAATCGAGGGGTTCGGGGTGGGGTTTATATACAGAATAACAGATACACCGGGGAGGGAGTTACCGACTGGAATCTAATCGAGGGGTTCGGGGAGTGGTTTATATACAGAATAACAGATACCCCGGGGAGGGAGTTACAGACTGGAATCTAATCGAGGGGTTCGGGGTGGGGTTTATATACAGAATAACAGATACCCCGGGAGGGAGTTACAAACTGGAATCTAATCGAGGTGTTCGGGGTGGGTTTTATATACAAAATAACAGATACCCCGGGGAGGGAGTTACAGACTGGAATCTAATCGAGGGGTTCGGGCTGGGGTTTATATACAGAATAACAGATACCCCGGGAAGGGAGTTACAGACTGGAATCTAATCGAGGGGCTCGGGGTGGGGTTTATATGCAGAATAACAGATACCCCGGGGAGGGAGTTACAGACTGGAATCTAATCGAGGGGCTCGGGGTGGGGTTTATATGCAGAATAACAGACACCCCGGGGAGGGAGTTACAGACTGGAATCTAATCGGGGGGTTCGGGGTGGGGTTTATATACAGAATAACAGATACCCCGGGGAGGGAGTTACAGACTGGAATCTAATCGAGGGGTTCGGGGTGGGGTTGATATACAGAATAACAGATACCCCGGGAGGGAGTTACAGACTGGAATCTAATCGAGGGGTTCGGGATGGGGTTTATATACAGAATAACAGATACCCCGGGGAGGGAGTTACAGACTGGAATCTAATCGAGGAGTTCGGGGTGGGGTTTATATACAGAATAACAGATACCCCGGGAGGGAGTTACAGACTGGAATCTAATCGAGGGGTTCGGGGTGGGGATTATATACAGAATAACAGATACCCCGGGGAGGGAGTTACAGACTGGAATCTAATCGAGGGGTTCGGGGTGGGGTTTATATACAGAATAACAGATACCCCGGGAGGGAGTTACAGACTGGAATCTAATCGAGGGGTTCGGGGTGAGGTTTATATACAGAATACCAGATACCCCGGGAAGGGAGTTACAGACTGGAATCTAATCGAGAGGCTCGGGGGTGGGGTTTATATACAGAATAACAGATAACCCGGGGAGGGAGTTGCAGACTGGAATCTAATCAAGGGGTTCGGGGGTGGGGTTTATATACAGAATAACAGATACCCCGGGGAGGGAGTTACAGACTGGAATCTAATCGAGGGGTTCGGGGGTGGGGTTTATATACAGAATAACAGATACCCCGGGGAGGGAGTTACAGACTGGAATCTAATCGAGGGGTTCGGGGTGGGGTTTATATACACAATAACAGAGACCCCGGGGAGGGAGTTACAGACTGGAATCTAATCGAGGGGTTCGGGGTGGGGTTTATACACAGAATAACAGATACCCCGGGGAGGGAGTTACAGACTGGAATCTAATCGAGGGGTTCGGGGTGGGGTTTATATACAGAATAACAGATACCCCGGGGAGGGAGTTACAGACTGGAATCTAATCGAGGGGTTCAGGGTGGAGTTTATATACAGAATAACAGATCCCCCGTGGAGGGAGTTACAGACTGGAATGTAATCGAGGGGTTCGGGGGTGGGGTTTATATACAGAATAACAGATATGCCGGGGAGGGAGTTACAGACTGGAATCTAATCGAGGGGTTCGGGGTGTGGTTTATATACAGAATAACAGATACCCCGGGGAGGGAGTTACAGACTGGAATCTAATCGAGGGGTTCAGGGTTGGGGTTTATATACCGAATAACAGATACCCCGGGGAGGGAGTTACAGACTGGAATCTAATCGAGGGGTTCGGGGTGGGGTTTATATACAGAATAACAGATACCCCGGGGAGGGAGTTACAGACTGGAATCTAATCGGGGGGTTCGGGGTGGGGTTTATATACAGAATAACAGATACCCCGGGGAGGGAGTTACAGACTGGAATCTAATCGAGGGGTTCGGGGTGGGGTTTATATACAGAATAACAGATACCCCGGGGAGGGAGTTACAGACTGGAATCTAATCGAGGGGTTCGGGGTGGGGTTTATATACAGAATAACAGATACCCCGGGGAGGGAGTTACAGACTGGAATCTAATCGAGGGGTTCGGGGTGGGGTTTATATACAGAATAACAGATACCCCGGGGAGGGAGTTACAGACTGGAATCTAATCGAGGGGTTCGGGGGTGGGGTTTATATACAGAATAACAGATACCACGGGGAGGGAGTTACAGACTGGAATCTAATCGAGGGGTTCGGGGTGGGGTTTATATACAGAATAACAGATACCCCGGGGAGGGAGTTACAGACTGAAATCTAATCGAGGGGTTCGGGGTGGGGTTTATATACAGAATAACAGATACCCCGGGGAGGGAGTTACAGACTGGAATCTCATCGAGGGGTTCGGGGTGGGGTTTATATACAGAATTACAGATACCCCGGGGAGGGAGTTACAGACTGGAATCTAATCGAGGGGTTCAGGGTGGGGTTTATATACAGAATAATAGATACCCCGGGGAGGGAGTTACAGACTGGAATCTAATCGAGAGGTTCGGGGTGGGGTTTATATACAGAATAACAGATACCCCGGGGAGGGAGTTACACACTGGAATCTAATCGAGGGGTTCGGGGTGGGGTTTATATACAGAATAACAGATACCCCGGGGAGGGATTACAGACTGGAATCTAATCGGGGCGTTCGGGGTGGGGTTTATATACAGAATAACAGATACCCCGGGGAGGGAGTTACAGACTGGAATCTAATCGAGGGGTTCGGGGTGGGGTTTATATACAGAATAACAGATACCCCAGGGAGGGAGTTACAGACTGGAATCTAATCGAGGGGTTCAGGGTGGGGTTTATATACAGAATAACAGATAACCCGGGGAGGGAGTTGCAGACTGGAATCTAATCAAGGGGTTCGGGGGTGGGGTTTATATACAGAATAACAGATACCCCGGGGAGGGAGTTACAGACTGGAATCTAATCGAGGGGTTCGGGGGTGGGGTTTATATACAGAATAACAGATACCCCGGGGAGGGAGTTACAGACTGGAATCTAATCGAGGGGTTCGGGGTGGGGTTTATGTACAGAATAACAGATACCCCGGGGAGGGAGTTACAGACTGGAATCTAATCGAGGGGTTCGGGGTGGTTTATATACAGAATAACAGATACCCCGGGGAGGGAGTTACAGACTGAAATCTAATCGAGGGGTTCGGGGTGGGGTTTATATACAGAATAACAGATACCCCGGGGAGGGAGTTACAGACTGGAATCTCATCGAGGGGTTCGGGGTGGGGTTGAGATACAGAATTACAGATACCTCGGGGAGGGAGTTACAGACTGGAATCTAATCGAGGGGTTCGGGGTGGGGTTTATATACAGAATAACAGATACACCGGGGAGGGAGTTACAGACTGGAATCTAATCGAGGGGTTCGGGGTGGGGTTTATATACAGAATAACAGATACCCCGGGGAGGGAGTTACAGACTGGAATCTAATCGAGGGGTTCGGGGTGGGGTTTATATACATAATAACAGATACCCCGGGAGGGAGTTACAGACTGGAATCTAATCGAGGGGTTCAGGGTGGGGTTTATATACAGAATAACAGATACCCCGGGAGTGAGTTACAGACTGGAATCTAATCGAGGGGTTCGGGGTGGGGTTTATATACAGAATAACAGATACCCCGGGGAGGGAGTTACAGACTGGAATCTAATCGAGGGGTTCAGGGTGGGGTTTATATACAGAATAACAGATACCCCGGGGAGGGAGTTACAGACTGGAATCTAATCGAGGAGTTCGGGGTGGGGTTTATATACAGAATAACAGATACCCCGGGAGGGAGTTACAGACTGGAATCTAATCGAGGGGTTCGGGATGGTGTTTATATACAGAATAACAGATACCCCGGGAGGGAGTTACAGACCGGAGTCTAATCGAGGGGTTCGGGGTGGGGATTATATACAGAATAACAGATACCCCGGGGAGGGAGTTGCAGACTGGAATCTAATCAAGGGGTTCGGGGGTGGGGTTTATATACAGAATAACAGATACCCCGGGGAGGGAGTTACAGACTGGAATCTAATCGAGGGGTTCGGGGGTGGGGTTTATATACAGAATAACAGATACCCCGGGGAGGGAGTTACAGACTGGAATCTCATCGAGGGGTTCGGGGTGGGGTTTATATACACAATAACAGAGACCCCGGGGAGGGAGTTACAGACTGGAATCTAATCGAGGGGTTCGGGGTGGAGTTTATATACAGAATAACAGATACCCCAGGGAGGGAGTTACAGACTGGAATCTAATCGAGGGGTTCGGGGTGGGGTTTATATACAGAATAACAGATACCCCAGGGAGGGAGTTACAGACTGGAATCTAATCGAGGGGTTCGGGGTGGAGTTTATATACAGAATAACAAATACCCCAGGGAGGGAGTTACAGACTGGAATCTAATCGAGGGGTTCGGGGTGGGGTTTATATACAGAATAACAGATACCCCAGGGAGGGAGTTACAGACTGGAATCTAATCGAGGGGTTCGGGGTGGGGTTTATATACAGAATAACAGATACCCCGGGAGGGAGTTACAGACTGGAATCTAATCGAGGGGTTCGGGCTCGGGTTTATATACAGAATAACAGATCCCCCGTGGAGGGAGTTACAGACTGGAATCTAATCGAGGGGTTCGGGGTGGGGTTTATATACAGAATAACAGATACCCCGGGAGGGAGTTACAGACTGGAATCTAATCGAGGGGTTCGGGGTGGGGTTTATATACAGAATAACAGATACCCCGGGGAGGGAGTTACAGACTGGAATCTAATCGAGAGGTTCGGGGGTGGGGTTTATATACAGAATAACAGATACCACGGGGAGGGAGTTACAGACTGGAATCTAATCGAGGGGTTCGGGGTGGGGTTTATATACAGAATAACAGATACCCCGGGGAGGGAGTTACAGACTGGAATCTCATCGAGGGGTTCGGGGTGGGGTTTATATACAGAATTACAGATACCCCGGGGAGGGAGTTACAGACTGGAATCTAATCGAGGGGTTCAGGGTGGGGTTTATATACAGAATAATAGATACCGCGGGGAGGGAGTTACAGACTGGAATCTAATCGAGAGGTTCGGGGTGGGGTTTATATACAGAATAACAGATACCCCGGGAGGGAGTTACACACTGGAATCTAATCGAGGGGTTCACGGTGGGGTTTATATACAGAATAACAGATACCCCGGGGAGGGATTACAGACTGGAATCTAATCGGGGCGTTCGGGGTGGGGTTTATATACAGAATAACAGATTCCCCGGGGAGGGACTCACAGACTGGAATCTAATCGAGGGGTTCGGGGTGGGGATTATATACAGACTTACAGATACCCCGGGGAGGGAGTTACAGACTGGAATCTAATCGAGGGGTATGGGGGTGGGGTTTATATACAGAATAACAGATACCCCGTGGAGTGAGTTACAGACTGGAATCTAATCGAGGGGTTCGGGGTGGGGTTTATACACAGAATTACAGATACCCCGGGGAGGGAGTTACAGACTGGAATCTAATCGAGGGGTTCGGGGTGGGGTTTATATACAGAATAACAGATACCCCAGGGAGGGAGTTACAGACTGGAATCTAATCGAGGGGCTCGGGGTGGGGTTTATATACAGAATAACAGATACCCCAGGGAGGGAGTTACAGACTGGAATCTAATCGAGGGGTTCAGGGTGGGGTTTATATACAGAATAACAGATACCCCGAGAGGGAGTTACAGACTGGAATCTAATCGGGGGGTTCGGGGTGTGGTTTATATACAGAATAACAGATACCCCGGGGAGGGAGTTACAGACTGGAATCTAATCGAGGGGTTCGGGGTGGGGTTTATATACAGAATAACAGATACCCCGGGGAGGGAGTTACAGACTGGAATCTAATCGCGGGGTTCGGCGTGGGGTTTATAAACAGAATTACAGATACCCCGGGGAGGGAGTTACAGACTGGAATCTAATCGAGGGGTTCAGGGTGGGGTTTATATACAGAAAAACAGATACCCCGGGGAGGGAGTTACAGACTGGAATCTAATCGAGGGGTTCGGGGTGGGGTTTATATACAGAATTACAGATACCCCGGGGAGGGAGTTACAGACTGGAATCTAATCGAGGGGTTTGGGGTGGGGTTTATATACAGAATAACAGAGACCCCGGGGAGGGAGTTTCAGACTGGAATCTAATCGAGGAGTTCGGGGTGGGGTTTATATACAGAATAACATACACCCCCGGGAGTGAGTTTCAGACTGGAATCTAATCGAGGGGTTCGGGGTGGGGTTTATATACAGAATAACAGATACCCCGGGGAGGGAGTTACAGACTGGAATCTAATCGAGGGGTTCGGTGTGGGGTTTATATACAGAATAACAGATACCCCGGGGAGGGAGATACAGACTGGAATCTAATCGAGGGGTTCAGGGTGGGGTTTATATACAGAATAACAGATACCCCGGGGAGGGAGTTACAGACTGGAATCTAATCGAGGGGTTCGGGGTGGGGTTTATATACAGAATAACAGATACCCGGGAGGGAGTTACAGACTGGAATCTAATCGAGGGGTTCGGGGTGGGGTTTATATACAGAATAACAGATACCCCGGGGAGGGAGATACAGACTGGAATCTAATCGAGGGGTTCAGGGTGGGGTTTATATACAGAATAACAGATACCCCGGGAGGGAGTTACAGACTGGAATCTAATCGAGGGGTTCGGGGTGGGGTTTATATACAGAATAACAGATCCCCGGGGAGGGAGTTACAGACTGGAATCTAATCGAGGGGTTCGGGGTGGGGTTTATATACAGAATAACAGATTACCCCGGGGAGGGGGTTACAGACTGGAATCTAATCGAGGTGTTTAGGGTGGGGTTTATATACAGAATAACAGATTACCCCGGGGAGGGGGTTACAGACTGGAATCTAATCGAGGGGTTCGGGGTGGGGTTTATATACAGAATAACAGATACCCCGGGGGGGGTGTTACAGACTGGAATCTAATCGAGGGGTTCAGGGTGGGGTTTATATACAGAATTACAGATACCCCGGGGAGGGAGTTACAGACTGGAATGTAATCGACGGGTTCGGTGTGGGGTTTATATACAGAATAACAGATACCCCGGGGAGGGAGTTACAGAGTGGAATCTAATCGAGGGGTACGGGGTGGTATTTATATACAGAATAACAGATACCCCGGGGAGGGAGTTACAGACTGGAATCTAATCGAGGGGTTCGGGGTGGGGTTTATATACAGAATAACAGATACCCCGGGGAGGGAGTTACAGAGTGGAATCTAATCGAGGGGTACGGGGTGGTATTTATATACAGAATAACAGATACCCCGGGGAGGGAGTTACAGACTGGAATCGAATCGAGGGGTTCGGGGTGGGGTTTATATACAGAATAACAGATACACCGGGGAGGGAGTTACCGACTGGAATCTAATCGAGGGGTTCGGGGAGTGGTTTATATACAGAATAACAGATACCCCGGGGAGGGAGTTACAGACTGGAATCTAATCGAGGGGTTCGGGGTGGGGTTTATATACAGAATAACAGATACCCCGGGAGGGAGTTACAAACTGGAATCTAATCGAGGGGTTCGGGGTGGGGTTTATATACAGAATAACAGATACCCCGGGGAGGGAGTTACAGACTGGAATCTAATCGAGGGGTTCGGGGGGGGGGTTTATATACAAAATAACAGATACCCCGGGGAGGGAGTTACAGACTGGAATCTAATCGAGGGGTTCGGGCTGGGGTTTATATACAGAATAACAGATACCCCGGGAAGGGAGTTACAGACTGGAATCTAATCGAGGGGCTCGGGGTGGGGTTTATATGCAGAATAACAGATACCCCGGGGAGGGAGTTACAGACTGGAATCTAATCGAGGGGCTCGGGGTGGGGTTTATATGCAGAATAACAGATACCCCGGGGAGGGAGTTACAGACTGGAATCTAATCGGGGGGTTCGGGGTGGGGTTTATATACAGAATAACAGATACCCCGGGGAGGGAGTTACAGACTGGAATCTAATCGAGGGGTTCGGGGTGGGGTTGATATACAGAATAAAAGATACCCCGGGAGGGAGTTACAGACTGGAATCTAATCGAGGGGTTCGGGATGGGGTTTATATACAGAATAACAGATACCCCGGGGAGGGAGTTACAGACTGGAATCTAATCGAGGAGTTCGGGGTGGGGTTTATATACAGAATAACAGATACCCCGGGAGGGAGTTACAGACTGGAATCTAATCGAGGGGTTCGGGATGGGGTTTATATACAGAATAACAGATACCCCGGGAGGGAGTTACAGACTGGAATCTAATCGAGGGGTTCGGGGTGGGGATTATATACAGAATAACAGATACCCCGGGGAGGGAGTTACAGACTGGAATCTAATCGAGGGGTTCGGGGTGGGGTTTATATACAGAATAACAGATACCCCGGGAGGGAGTTACAGACTGGAATCTAATCGAGGGGTTCGGGGTGAGGTTTATATACAGAATACCAGATACCCCGGGAAGGGAGTTACAGACTGGAATCTAATCGAGGGGCTCGGGGGTGGGGTTTATATACAGAATAACAGATAACCCGGGGAGGGAGTTGCAGACTGGAATCTAATCAAGGGGTTCGGGGGTGGGGTTTATATACAGAATAACAGATACCCCGGGGAGGGAGTTACAGACAGGAATCTAATCGAGGGGTTCGGGGGTGGGGTTTATATACAGAATAACAGATACCCCGGGGAGGGAGTTACAGACTGGAATCTAATCGAGGGGTTCGGGGTGGGGTTTATATACACAATAACAGAGACCCCGGGGAGGGAGTTACAGACTGGAATCTAATCGAGGGGTTCGGGGTGGGGTTTATACACAGAATAACAGATACCCCGGGGAGGGAGTTACAGACTGGAATCTAATCGAGGGGTTCAGGGTGGGGTTTATATACAGAATAACAGATACCCCCGGGAGGGAGTTACAGACTGGAATCTAATCGAGGGGTTCAGGGTGGAGTTTATATACAGAATAACAGATCCCCCGTGGAGGGAGTTACAGACTGGAATCTAATCGAGGGGTTCGGGGGTGGGGTTTATATACAGAATAACAGATATCCCGGGGAGGGAGTTACAGACTGGAATCTAATCGAGGGGTTCGGGGTGTGGTTTATATACAGAATAACAGATACCCCGGGGAGGGAGTTACAGACTGGAATCTAATCGAGGGGTTCAGGGTTGGGGTTTATATACCGAATAACAGATACCCCGGGGAGGGAGTTACAGACTGGAATCTAATCGAGGGGTTCGGGGTGGGGTTTATATACAGAATAACAGATACCCCGGGGAGGGAGTTACAGACTGGAATCTAATCGAGGGGTTCGGGGTGGGGTTTATATACAGAATAACAGATACCCCGGGGAGGGAGTTACAGACTGGAATCTAATCGAGGGGTTCGGGGGTGGGGTTTATATACAGAATAACAGATACCACGGGGAGGGAGTTACAGACTGGAATCTAATCGAGGGGTTCGGGGTGGGGTTTATATACAGAATAACAGATACCCCGGGGAGGGAGTTACAGACTGAAATCTAATCGAGGGGTTCGGGGTGGGGTTTATATACAGAATAACAGATACCCCGGGGAGGGAGTTACAGACTGGAATCTCATCGAGGGGTTCGGGGTGGGGTTTATATACAGAATTACAGATACCCCGGGGAGGGAGTTACAGACTGGAATCTAATCGAGGGGTTCAGGGTGGGGTTTATATACAGAATAATAGATACCCCGGGGAGGGAGTTACAGACTGGAATCTAATCGAGAGGTTCGGGGTGGGGTTTATATACAGAATAACAGATACCCCGGGGAGGGAGTTACAGACTGGAATCTAATCGAGGGGTTCGGGGTGGGGTTTATATACAGAATAACAGATACCCCGGGGAGGGAGTTACAGACTGGAATCTAATCGAGGGGTTCGGGGTGGGGTTTATATACAGAATAACAGATACCCCGGGGAGGGAGTTACAGACTGGAATCTAATCGAGGGGTTCGGGGTGGGGTTTATATACAGAATAACAGATACCCCGGGGAGGGATTACAGACTGGAATCTAATCGGGGCGTTCGGGGTGGGGTTTATATACAGAATAACAGATTCCCCGGGGAGGGACTCACAGACTGGAATCTAATCGAGGGGTTCGGGGTGGGGTTTATACACAGACTTACAGATACCCCGGGGAGGGAGTTACAGACTGGAATCTAATCGAGGGGTTCGGGGGTGGGGTTTATATACAGAATAACAGATACCCCGGGGAGGGAGTTACAGACTGGAATCTAATCGAGGGGTTCGGGGTGTGGTTTATATACAGAATAACAGATACCCCGTGGAGTGAGTTACAGACTGGAATCTAATCGAGGGGTTCGGGGTGGGGTTTATATACAGAATAACAGATACCCCGGGGAGGGAGTTACAGACTGGAATCTAATCGTGGGGTTCAGGGTGGGGTTTATATACAGAATAACAGATACCCCAGGGAGGGAGTTACAGACTGGAATCTAATCGAGGGGTTCGGGTTGGGGTTTATACACAGAATTACAGATACCCCGGGGAGGGAGTTACAGACTGGAATCTAATCGAGGGGTTCGGGGTGGGGTTTATATACAGAATAACAGATACCCCAGGGAGGGAGTTACAGACTGGAATCTAATCGAGGGGCTCGGGGTGGGGTTTATATACAGAATAACAGATACCCCAGGGAGGGAGTTACAGACTGGAATCTAATCGAGGGGTTCAGGGTGGGGTTTATATACAGAATAACAGATACCCCGGGGAGGGAGTTACAGACTGGAATCTAATCGAGGGGTTCGGGGTGGGGTTTATATACAGAATAACAGATACCCCGGGGAGGGAGTTACAGACTGGAATCTAATCGCGGGGTTCGGCGTGGGGTTTATATACAGAATTACAGATACCCCGGGGAGGGAGTTACAGACTGGAATCTAATCGAGGGGTTCAGGGTGGGGTTTATATACAGAATAACAGATACACCGGGGAGGGAGTTACAGACTGGAATCTAATCGAGGGGTTCGGGGTGTGGTTTATATACAGAATAACAGATACCCCGGGGAGGGAGTTACAGACTGGAATCTAATCGAGGGGTTCGGGGTGGGGTTTATATACAGAATAACAGATACCCCGGGAGGGAGTTACAAACTGGAATCTAATCGAGGTGTTCGGGGTGGGGTTTATATACAGAATAACAGATACCCCGGGAGGGAGTTACAGACTGGAATCTAATCGAGGGGTTCGGGATGGGGATTATATGCAGAATAACAGATACCCCGGGGAGGGAGTTACAGACTGGAATCTAATCGGGGGGTTCGGGGTGGGGTTTATATACAGAATAACAGATACCCCGGGGAGGGAGTTACAGACTGGAATCTAATCGAGGGGTTCGGGGTGGGGTTGATATACAGAATAACAGATACCCCGGGAGGGAGTTACAGACTGGAATCTAATCGAGGGGTTCGGGATGGGGTTTATATACAGAATAACAGATACCCCGGGAGGGAGTTACAGACTGGAATCTAATCGAGGGGTTCGGGGTGGGGATTATATACAGAATAACAGATACCCCCGGGAGGGAGTTACAGACTGGAATCTAATCGAGGGGTTCGGGGTGGGGTTTATATACAGAATAACAGATACCCCAAGAGGGAGTTACAGACTGGAATCTAATCGAGGGGTTCGGGGTGGGGTTTATATACAGAATAACAGATACCCCGGGGAGGGAGTTACAGACTGGAATCTAATCGAGGGGTTCGGGGTGGGGTTTATATACAGAATAACAGATACCCCAGGAGGGAGTTACAGACTGGAATCTAATCGAGGGGTTCGGGGTGGGGTTTATATACAGAATAACAGATACCCCGGGAGGGAGTTACAGACTGGAATCTAATCGAGGGGTTCGGGGTGGGGTTTATATACAGAATAACAGATACCCCGGGGAGGGAGTTACAGACTGGAATCTAATCGAGGGGTTCGGGATGGGGTTTATATACAGAATAACAGATACCCCGGGGAGGGAGTTACAGACTGGAATCTAATCGAGGGGTTCAGGGTGGGGTTTATATACAGAATAACAGATACCCCGGGGAGGGAGTTACAGACTGGAATCTAATCGAGGGGTTCGGGGTGGGGTTTATATACAGAATAACAGATACCCCGGGAGGGAGTTACAGACTGGAATCTAATCGAGGGGTTCGGGATGGGGTTTATATACAGAATAACAGATACCCCGGGAGGGAGTTACAGACTGGAATCTAATCGAGGGGTTCGGGGTGGGGATTATATACAGAATAACAGATACCCCGGGGAGGGAGTTACAGACTGGAATCTAATCGAGGGGTTCGGGGTGGGGTTTATATACAGAATAACAGATACCCCGGGAGGGAGTTACAGACTGGAATCTAATCAAGGGGTTCGGGGTGAGGTTTATATACAGAATAACAGATACCCCGGGAAGGGAGTTACAGACTGGAATCTAATCGAGGGGCTCGGGGGTGGGGTTTATATACAGAATAACAGATAACCCGGGGAGGGAGTTGCAGACTGGAATCTAATCAAGGGGTTCGGGGGTGGGGTTTATATACAGAATAACAGATACCCCGGGGAGGGAGTTACAGACTGGAATCTAATCGAGGGGTTCGGGGGTGGGGTTTATATACAGAATAACAGATACGCCGGGAGGGAGTTACAGACTGGAATCTAATCGAGGGGTTCGGGGTGGGGTTTAGATACAGAATTACAGATACCCCGGGGAGGGAGTTACAGACTGGAATCTCATCAAGGGGTTCGGGGTGGGGTTTATATACACAATAACAGAGACCCCGGGGAGGGAGTTACAGACTGGAATCTAATTGAGGGGTTCGGGGTGGGGTTTATATACAGAATAACAGATACCCCGGGGAGGGAGTTACAGACTGGAATCTAATCGAGGGGTTCGGGGTGGAGTTTATATACAGAATAACAGATCCCCCGTGGAGGGAGTTACAGACTGGAATCTAATCGAGGGGTTCGGGGTGGGGTTTATATACAGAATAACAGATACCCCGGGGAGGGAGTTACAGACTGGAATCTAATCGAAGGGTTCGGGGTGTGGTTTATATACAGAATAACAGATACCCCGGGGAGGGAGTTACAGACTGGAATCTAATCGAGGGGTTCGGGGTGGGGTTTATGTACAGAATAACAGATACCCCGGGGAGGGAGTTACAGACTGGAATCTAATCGAGGGGTTCGGGGGTGGGGTTTATATACAGAATAACAGATACCACGGGGAGGGAGTTACAGACTGGAATCTAATCGAGGGGTTCGGGGTGGGGTTTATATACAGAATAACAGATACCCCGGGGAGGGAGTTACAGACTGAAATCTAATCGAGGGGTTCGGGGTGGGGTTTATATACAGAATAACAGATACCCCGGGGAGGGAGTTACAGACTGGAATCTCATCGAGGGGTTCGGGGTGGGGTTTATATACAGAATTACAGATACCCCGGGGAGGGAGTTACAGACTGGAATCTAATCGAGGGGTTCAGGCTGGGGTTTATATACAGAATAATAGATACCGCGGGGAGGGAGTTACAGACTGGAATCTAATCGAGAGGTTCGGGGTGGGGTTTATATACAGAATAACAGATACCCCGGGAGGGAGTTACACACTGGAATCTAATCGAGGGGTTCACGGTGGGGTTTATATACAGAATAACAGATACCCCGGGGAGGGATTACAGACTGGAATCTAATCGGGGCGTTCGGGGTGGGGTTTATATACAGAATAACAGATTCCCCGGGGAGGGACTCACAGACTGGAATCTAATCGAGGGGTTCGGGGTGGGGTTTATATACAGACTTACAGATACCCCGGGGAGGGAGTTACAGACTGGAATCTAATCGAGGGGTTCGGGGGTGGGGTTTATATACAGAATAACAGATACCCCGTGGAGTGAGTTACAGACTGGAATCTAATCGAGGGGTTCGGGGTGGGGTTTATACACAGAATTACAGATACCCCGGGGAGGGAGTTACAGACTGGAATCTAATCGAGGGGTTCGGGGTGGGGTTTATATACAGAATAACAGATACCCCAGGGAGGGAGTTACAGACTGGAATCTAATCGAGGGGCTCGGGGTGGGGTTTATATACAGAATAACAGATACCCCAGGGAGGGAGTTACAGACTGGAATCTAATCGAGGGGTTCAGGGTGGGGTTTATATACAGAATAACAGATACCCCGAGAGGGAGTTACAGACTGGAATCTAATCGGGGGGTTTGGGGTGTGGTTTATATACAGAATAACAGATACCCCGGGGAGGGAGTTACAGACTGGAATCTAATCGAGGGGATCGGGGTGGGGTTTATATACAAAATAACAGATACCCCGGGGAGGGAGTTACAGACTGGAATCTAATCGCGGGGTTCGGCGTGGGGTTTATATACAGAATTACAGATACCCCGGGGAGGGAGTTACAGACTGGAATCTAATCGAGGGGTTCAGGGTGGGGTTTATATACAGAATAACAGATACCCCGGGGAGGGAGTTACAGACTGGAATCTAATCGAGGGGTTCGGGGTGGGGTTTATATACAGAATTACAGATACCCCGGGGAGGGAGTTACAGACTGGAATCTAATCGAGGGGTTTGGGGTGGGGTTTATATACAGAATAACAGAGACCCCGGGGAGGGAGTTTCAGACTGGAATCTAATCGAGGAGTTCGGGGTGGGGTTTATATACAGAATAACATACACCCCCGGGAGTGAGTTTCAGACTGGAATCTAATCGAGGGGTTCGGGGTGGGGTTTATATACAGAATAACAGATACCCCGGGGAGGGAGTTACAGACTGGATTCTAATCGAGGGGTTCGGTGTGGGGTTTATATACAGAATAACAGATACCCCGGGAGGGAGTTACAGACTGGAATCTAATCGAGGGGTTCGGGGTGGGGTTTATATACAGAATAACAGATACCCCGGGGAGGGAGATACAGACTGGAATCTAATCGAGGGGTTCAGGGTGGGGTTTATATACAGAATAACAGATACCCCGGGGAGGGAGTTACAGACTGGAATCTAATCGAGGGTTTCGGGGTGGGGTTTATACACAGAATAACAGATACCCCGGGGAGGGAGTTACAGACTGGAATCTAATCGAGGGGTTCGGGGTGGGGTTTATATACAGAATTACAGATACCCCGGGGAGGGAGTTACAGACTGGAATCTAATCGAGGGGTTCGGGGTGGGGTTTATATACAGAATATCAGATACCCCGGGAGGGAGTTACAGACTGGAATCTAATCGAGGGGTTCGGGGTGGGGTTTATATACAGAATAACAGATACCCCGGGAGGGAGTTACAGACTGGAATCTAATCGAGGGGTTCGGGGTGGGGTTTATATACAGAATAACAGATCCCCGGGAGGGAGTTACAGACTGGAATCTAATCGAGGGGTTCGGGGGTGGGGTTTATATACAGAATAACAGATACCCCGGGGAGGGAGTTACAGACTGGAATCTAATCGAGGGGTTCGGGGGTGTGGTTTATATACAGAATAACAGATCCCCGGGAGGGAGTTACAGACTGGAATCTAATCGAGGGTTTCGGGGGGTGTGGTTTATATACAGAATAACAGATACCCCGGGGAGGGAGTTACAGACTGGAATCTAATCGAGGGGTTCGGGGTGGGGTTTATATACAGAATAACAGATACCCCGGGAGGGAGTTACAGACTGGAATCTAATCGAGGGGTTCGGGGTGGGGTTTATATACAGAATAACAGATTACCCCGGGGAGGGAGTTACAGACTGGAATCTAATCGAGGGGTTCGGGGTGGGGTTTATACACAGAATAACAGATACCCGGGAGGGAGTTACAGACTGGAATGTAATCGATGGGTTCGGGGTGGGGTTTATATACAGAATAACAGATATCCCGGGGAGGGAGTTACAGACTGGAATCGAATCGAGGGGTTCGGGGTGGGGTTTATATTCAGAATTACAGATACCCCGGGGAGGGAGTTAGAGACTGGAATCTAATCGAGGGGTTCGGGGTGGGGTTTATATACAGAATAACAGATTCCCCGGGGAGGGAGTTACAGAGTGGAATCTAATCGAGGGGTACGGGGTGGGGTTTATATACAGAATAACAGATACCCCGGGGAGGGAGTTAGAGACTGGAATCTAATCGAGGGGTTCAGGGTGGGGTTTATATACAGAATAACAGATACCCCGGGGAGGGAGTTACAGAGTGGAATCTAATCGAGGGGTACGGGGTGGGGTTTATATACAGAATAACAGATACCCCGGGGAGGGAGTTACAGACTGGAATCGAATCGAGGGGTTCGGGGTGGGGTTTATATACAGAATAACAGATACACCGGGGAGGGAGTTACCGACTGGAATCTAATCGAGGGGTTCGGGGAGTGGTTTATCTACAGAATAACAGATACCCCGGGGAGGGAGTTACAGACTGGAATCTAATCGAGGGGTTCGGGGTGGGGTTTATATACAGAATAACAGATACCCCGGGAGGGAGTTACAAACTGGAATCTAATCGAGGTGTTCGGGGTGGGGTTTATATACAGAATAACAGATACCCCGGGAAGGGAGTTACAGACTGGAATCTAATCGAGGGGCTCGGGGTGGGGTTTATATGCAGAATAACAGATACCCCGGGGTGGGAGTTACAGACTGGAATCTAATCGAGGGGCTCGGGGTGGGGTTTATATGCAGAATAACAGATACCCCGGGGAGGGAGTTACAGACTGGAATCTAATCGGGGGGTTCGGGGTGGGGTTTATATACAGAATAACAGATACCCCGGGGAGGGAGTTACAGACTGGAATCTAATCGAGGGGTTCGGGGTGGGGTTGATATACAGAATAACAGATACCCCGGGAGGGAGTTACAGACTGGAATCTAATCGAGGGGTTCGGGATGGGGTTTATATACAGAATAACAGGTACCCCGGGGAGGGAGCTACAGACTGGAATCTAATCGAGGAGTTCGGGGTGGGGTTTATATACAGAATAACAGATACCCCGGGAGGGAGTTACAGACTGGAATCTAATCGAGGGGTTCGGGATGGGGTTTATATACAGAATAACAGATACCCCGGGAGGGAGTTACAGACTGGAATCTAATCGAGGGGTTCGGGGTGGGGATTATATACAGAATAACAGATACCCCGGGGAGGGAGTTACAGACTGGAATCTAATCGAGGGGTTCGGGGTGGGGTTTATATACAGAATAACAGATACCCCGGGAGGGAGTTACAGACTGGAATCTAATCGAGGGGTTCGGGGTGAGGTTTATATACAGAATACCAGATACCCCGGGAAGGGAGTTACAGACTGGAATCTAATCGAGGGGCTCGGGGGTGGGGTTTATATACAGAATAACAGATAACCCGGGGAGGGAGTTGCAGACTGGAATCTAATCAAGGGGTTCGGGGGTGGGGTTTATATACAGAATAACAGATACCCCGGGGAGGGAGTTACAGACTGGAATCTAATCGAGGGGTTCGGGGGTGGGGTTTATATACAGAATAACAGATACCCCGGGGAGGGAGTTACAGACTGGAATCTAATCGAGGGGTTCGGGGTGGGGTTTATATACACAATAACAGAGACCCCGGGGAGGGAGTTACAGACTGGAATCTAATCGAGGGGTTCAGGGTTGGGGTTTATATACAGAATAACAGATATCCCGGGGAGGGAGTTACAGACTGGAATCTAATCGAGGGGTTCAGGGTTGGGGTTTATATACAGAATAACAGATATCCCGGGGAGGGAGTTACAGACTGGAATCTAATCGAGGGGTTCGGGGTGTGGTTTATATACAGAATAACAGATACCCCGGGGAGGGAGTTACAGACTGGAATCTAATCGAGGGGTTCAGGGTTGGGTTTATATACAGAATAACAGATACCCCGGGGAGGGAGTTACAGACTGGAATCTAATCGGGGGGTTCGGGGTGGGGTTTATATACAGAATAACAGATACCCCGGGGAGGGAGTTACAGACTGGAATCTAATCGAGGGGTTCGGGGTGGGGTTTATATACAGAATAACAGATACCCCGGGGAGGGAGTTACAGACTGGAATCTAATCGAGGGGTTCGGGGTGTGGTTTATATACAGAATAACAGATACCCCGGGGAGGGAGTTACAGACTGGAATCTAATCGAGGGGTTCGGGGTGGGGTTTATGTACAGAATAACAGATACCCCGGGGAGGGAGTTACAGACTGGAATCTAATCGAGGGGTTCGGGGGTGGGGTTTATATACAGAATAACAGATACCACGGGGAGGGAGTTACAGACTGGAATCTAATCGAGGGGTTCGGGGTGGGGTTTATATACAGAATAACAGATACCCCGGGGAGGGAGTTACAGACTGAAATCTAATCGAGGGGTTCGGGGTGGGGTTTATATACAGAATAACAGATACCCCGGGGAGGGAGTTACAGACTGGAATCTCATCGAGGGGTTCGGGGTGGGGTTTATATACAGAATTACAGATACCCCGGGGAGGGAGTTACAGACTGGAATCTAATCGAGGGGTTCAGGGTGGGGTTTATATACAGAATAATAGATACCCCGGGGAGGGAGTTACAGACTGGAATCTAATCGAGAGGTTCGGGGTGGGGTTTATATACAGAATAACAGATACCCCGGGAGGGAGTTACACACTGGAATCTAATCGAGGGGTTCACGGTGGGGTTTATATACAGAATAACAGATACCCCGGGGAGGGATTACAGACTGGAATCTAATCGGGGCGTTCGGGGTGGGGTTTATATACAGAATAACAGATTCCCCGGGGAGGGACTCACAGACTGGAATCTAATCGAGGGGTTCGGGGTGGGGTTTATACACAGACTTACAGATACCCCGGGGAGGGAGTTACAGACTGGAATCTAATCGAGGGGTTCGGGGGTGGGGTTTATATACAGAATAACAGATACCCCGTGGAGTGAGTTACAGACTGGAATCTAATCGAGGGGTTCGGGGTGGGGTTTATATACAGAATAACAGATACCCCGGGGAGGGAGTTACAGACTGGAATCTAATCGTGGGGTTCAGGGTGGGGTTTATATACAGAATAACAGATACCCCAGGGAGGGAGTTACAGACTGGAATCTAATCGAGGGGTTCGGGTTGGGGTTTATACACAGAATTACAGATACCCCGGGGAGGGAGTTACAGACTGGAATCTAATCGAGGGGTTCGGGGTGGGGTTTATATACAGAATAACAGATACCCCAGGGAGGGAGTTACAGACTGGAATCTAATCGAGGGGCTCGGGGTGGGGTTTATATACAGAATAACAGATACCCCAGGGAGGGAGTTACAGACTGGAATCTAATCGAGGGGTTCAGGGTGGGGTTTATATACAGAATAACAGATACCCCGGGGAGGGAGTTACAGACTGGAATCTAATCGAGGGGTTCGGGGTGGGGTTTATATACAGAATAACAGATACCCCGGGGAGGGAGTTACAGACTGGAATCTAATCGCGGGGTTCGGCGTGGGGTTTATATACAGAATTACAGATACCCCGGGGAGGGAGTTACAGACTGGAATCTAATCGAGGGGTTTGGGGTGGGGTTTATATACAGAATAACAGATACCCCGGGGAGGGAGTTACAGACTGGAAACTAATCGAGGGGTTCGGGGTGGGGTTTATATACAGAATTACAGATACCCCGGGGAGGGAGTTACAGACTGGAATCTAATCGAGGGGTTTGGGGTGGGGTTTATATACAGAATAACAGAGACCCCGGGGAGGGAGTTTCAGACTGGAATCTAATCGAGGGGTTCGGGGTGGGGTTTATATACAGAATAACATACACCCCCGGGAGTGAGTTTCAGACTGGAATCTAATCGAGGGGTTCGGGGTGGGGTTTATATACAGAATAACAGATACCCCGGGGAGGGAGTTACAGACTGGAATCTAATCGAGGGGTTCGGTGTGGGGTTTATATACAGAATAACAGATACCCCGGGAGGGAGTTACAGACTGGAATCTAATCGAGGGGTTCGGGGTGGGGTTTATATACAGAATAACAGATACCCCGGGGAGGGAGATACAGACTGGAATCTAATCGAGGGGTTCAGGGTGGGGTTTATATACAGAATAACAGATACCCCGGGGAGGGAGTTACAGACTGGAATCTAATCGAGGGGTTCGGGGTGGGGTTTATATACAGAATTACAGATACCCCGGGGAGGGAGTTACAGACTGGAATCTAATCGAGGGGTTCAGGGTGGGGTTTATATACAGAATAACAGATACCCCGGGGAGGGAGTTACAGACTGGAATCTAATCGAGGGTTTCGGGGTGGGGTTTATATACAGAATAACAGATACCCCGGGGAGGGAGTTACAGACTGGAATCTAATCGAGGGGTTCGGGGTGGGGTTTATATACAGAATTACAGATACCCCGGGGAGGGAGTTACAGACTGGAATCTAATCGAGGGGTTCGGGGTGGGGTTTATATACAGAATATCAGATACCCCGGGAGGGAGTTACAGACTGGAATCTAATCGAGGGGTTCGGGGTGGGGTTTATATACAGAATAACAGATACCCCGGGAGGGAGTTACAGACTGGAATCTAATCGAGGGGTTCGGGGTGGGGTTTATATACAGAATAACAGATCCCCGGGGAGGGAGTTACACACTGGAATTAATCGAGGGGTTCGGGGTGTGGTTTATATACAGAATAACAGATACCCCGGGGAGGGGGTTACAGACTGGAATCTAATCGAGGTGTTTAGGGTGGGGTTTATATACAGAATAACAGATTACCCCGGGGAGGGAGTTACAGACTGGAATGTAATCGATGGGTTCGGGGTGGGGTTTATATACAGAATAACAGATACCCCGGGGAGGGAGTTACAGACTGGAATCGAATCGAGGGGTTCGGGGTGGGGTTTATATACAGAATTACAGATACCCCGGGGAGGGAGTTAGAGACTGGAATCTAATCGAGGGGTTCGGGGTGGGGTTTATATACAGAATAACAGATACCCCGGGGAGGGAGTTACAGACTGGAATCTAATTGAGGGGTTCAGGGTGGGGTTTATATACAGAATAACAGATACCCCGGGGAGGGAGTTACAGAGTGGAATCTAATCGAGGGGTACGGGGTGGGGTTTATATACAGAATAACAGATACCCCGGGGAGGGAGTTACAGACTGGAATCGAATCGAGGGGTTCGGGGTGGGGTTTATATACAGAATAACAGATACACCGGGGAGGGAGTTACCGACTGGAATCTAATCGAGGGGTTCGGGGTGGGGATTATATACAGAATAACAGATACCCCGGGGAGGGAGTTACAGACTGGAATCTAATCGAGGGGTTCGGGGTGGGGTTTATATACAGAATAACAGATACCCCGGGGAGGGAGTTACAGACTGGAATCTAATCGAGGAGTTCGGGGTGGGGTGTATATACAGAATAACAGATACCCCGGGAGGGAGTTACAGACTGGAATCTAATCGAGGGGTTCGGGATGGGGTTTATATACAGAATAACAGATACCCCGGGAGGGAGTTACAGACTGGAATCTAATCGAGGGGTTCGGGGTGGGGTTTATATACAGAATAACAGATAACCCGGGGAGGGAGTTACAGACTGGAATCTAATCGAGGGGTTCGGGGTGGGGTTTATATACAGAGTAACAGATACCCCGGGAGGGAGTTACAGACTGGAATCTAATCGAGGGGTTCGGGGTGGGGTTTATATACAGAATAACAGATACCCCGGGAGGGAGTTACAGACTGGAATCTAATCGAGGGGTTCGGGGGTGGGGTTTATATACAGAATAACAGATACCCCGGGGAGGGAGTTACAGACTGGAATCTAATCGAGGGGTTCGGGGTGGGGTTTATATACACAATAACAGAGACCCCGGGGAGGGAGTTACAGACTGGAATCTAATCGAGGGGTCCGGGGTCGGGTTTATATACAGAATAACAGATACCCCGGGGAGGGAGTTACAGACTGGAATCTAATCGAGGTGTTCGGGATGGGGTTTATATACAGAATAACAGATACCCCGGGAGGGAGTTACAGACTGGAATCTAATCGAGGGGTTCGGGGTGGGGTTTATATACAGAATAACAGATACCCCGGGAGGGTGTTACAGACTGGAATCTAATCGAGGAGTTCGGGGTGGGGTTTATATACAGAATAACAGATACACCGGGGAGGGACTTACAGACTGGAATCTAATCGAGGGGTTCGGGGTGGGGTTTATATACAGATTAACAGATACCCCGGGGAGGGATTACAGACTGGAATCTAATCGAGGGGTTCGGTGTGGGGTTTATATACAGAATAACAAATACCCCGGGGAGGGAGTTACAGACTGGAATCTAATTGAGGGGTTCAGGGTGGGGTTTATATACAGAATAACAGATACCCCGGGGAGGGAGTTACAGAGTGGAATCTAATCGAGGGGTACGGGGTGGGGTTTATATACAGAATTACAGATACCCCGGGGAGGGAGTTACAGACTGGAATCTAATCGAGGGGTTCGGGGGTGGGGTTTATATACAGATTAACAGATACCCCGGGGAGGGATTACAGACTGGAATCTAATCGAGGGGTTCGGTGTGGGGTTTATATACAGAATAACAGATACCCCGGGGAGGGAGTTACAGACTGGAATCTAATCGGGGGGTTCGGGGTGGGGTTTATATACAGAATAACAGATACCCCGGGGAGGGAGTTACAGACTGGAATCTAATCGAGGGGTTCGGGGTGGGGTTGATATACAGAATAACAGATACCCCGGGGAGGGAGTTACAGACTGGAATCTAATCGAGGGGTTCGGGATGGGGTTTATATACAGAAATAACAGATACCCCGGGAGGGAGTTACAGACTGAAATCTAATCGAGGGGTTCGGGGGTGGATTATATACAGAATAACAGATACCCCGGAGAGGGAGTTACAGACTGGAATCTAATCGAGGGGTTCAGGGTGGGGTTTATATACAGAATAACAGATACCCCGGGGAGGGAGTTACAGACTGGAATCTAATCGAGGAGTTCGGGGTGGGGTTTATATACAGAATAACAGATACCCCGGGAGGGAGTTACAGACTGGAATCTAATCGAGGGGTTCGGGATGGGGTTTATATACAGAATAACAGATACCCCGGGAGGGAGTTACAGACTGGAATCTAATCGAGGGGTTCGGGGTGGGGTTTATATACAGAATAACAGATAACCCGGGGAGGGAGTTACAGACTGGAATCTAATCGAGGGGTTCGGGGTGGGGTTTATATACAGAGTAACAGATACCCCGGGAGGGAGTTACAGACTGGAATCTAATCGAGGGGTTCGGGGTGGGGTTTATATACAGAATAACAGATACCCCGGGAGGGAGTTACAGACTGGAATCTAATCGAGGGGTTCGGGGGTGGGGTTTATATACAGAATAACAGATACCCCGGGGAGGGAGTTACAGACTGGAATCTAATCGAGGGGTTCGGGGTGGGGTTTATATACACAATAACAGAGACCCCGGGGAGGGAGTTACAGACTGGAATCTAATCGAGGGGTCCGGGGTCGGGTTTATATACAGAATAACAGATACCCCGGGGAGGGAGTTACAGACTGGAATCTAATCGAGGTGTTCGGGATGGGGTTTATATACAGAATAACAGATACCCCGGGAGGGAGTTACAGACTGGAATCTAATCGAGGGGTTCGGGGTGGGGTTTATATACAGAATAACAGATACCCCGGGAGGGTGTTACAGACTGGAATCTAATCGAGGAGTTCGGGGTGGGGTTTATATACAGAATAACAGATACACCGGGGAGGGACTTACAGACTGGAATCTAATCGAGGGGTTCGGGGTGGGGTTTATATACAGATTAACAGATACCCCGGGGAGGGATTACAGACTGGAATCTAATCGAGGGGTTCGGTGTGGGGTTTATATACAGAATAACAAATACCCCGGGGAGGGAGTTACAGACTGGAATCTAATTGAGGGGTTCAGGGTGGGGTTTATATACAGAATAACAGATACCCCGGGGAGGGAGTTACAGAGTGGAATCTAATCGAGGGGTACGGGGTGGGGTTTATATACAGAATTACAGATACCCCGGGGAGGGAGTTACAGACTGGAATCTAATCGAGGGGTTCGGGGGTGGGGTTTATATACAGATTAACAGATACCCCGGGGAGGGATTACAGACTGGAATCTAATCGAGGGGTTCGGTGTGGGGTTTATATACAGAATAACAGATACCCCGGGGAGGGAGTTACAGACTGGAATCTAATCGGGGGGTTCGGGGTGGGGTTTATATACAGAATAACAGATACCCCGGGGAGGGAGTTACAGACTGGAATCTAATCGAGGGGTTCGGGGTGGGGTTGATATACAGAATAACAGATACCCCGGGGAGGGAGTTACAGACTGGAATCTAATCGAGGGGTTCGGGATGGGGTTTATATACAGAAATAACAGATACCCCGGGAGGGAGTTACAGACTGAAATCTAATCGAGGGGTTCGGGGGTGGATTATATACAGAATAACAGATACCCCGGAGAGGGAGTTACAGACTGGAATCTAATCGAGGGGTTCAGGGTGGGGTTTATATACAGAATAACAGATACCCCGGGGAGGGAGTTACAGACTGGAATCTAATCGAGGAGTTCGGGGTGGGGTTTATATACAGAATAACAGATACCCCGGGAGGGAGTTACAGACTGGAATCTAATCGAGGGGTTCGGGATGGGGTTTATATACAGAATAACAGATACCCCGGGAGGGAGTTACAGACTGGAATCTAATCGAGGGGTTCGGGGTGGGGATTATATACAGAATAACAGATATCCCGGGGAGGGAGTTACAGACTGGAATCTAATCGAGGGGTTCGGGGTGGGGTTTATATACAGAATTACAGATACCCCGGGGAGGGAGTTACAGACTGGAATCTAATCGAGGGGTTCAGGGTGGGGTTTATATACAGAATAACAGATACCCCGGGGAGGGAGTTACAGACTGGAATCTAATCGAGGAGTTCGGGGTGGGGTTTATATACAGAATAACAGATACCCCGGGAGGGAGTTACAGACTGGAATCTAATCGAGGTGTTCGGGATGGGGTTTATATACAGAATAACAGATACCCCGGGAGGGAGTTACAGACTGGAATCTAATCGAGGGGTTCGGGGTGGGGATTATATACAGAATAACAGATACCCCGGGGAGGGAGTTACAGACTGGAATCTAATCGAGGGGTTCGGGGTGGGGTTTATATACAGAATTACAGATACCCCGGGGAGGGAGTTACATACTGGAATCTAATCGAGGGGTTCGGTGTGGGGTTTATATACAGAATAACAGATACCCCGGGGAGGGAGTTACAGACTGGAATCTAATCGAGGGGTTCAGGGTGGGGTTTATATACAGAATAACAGATACCCCGGGAGGGAGTTACAGACTGGAATCTAATCGAGGGGTTCGGGGTGGGGTTTATATACAGAACAACAGATACCCCGGGAAGGGGGTTACAGACTGGAATCTAATCGAGGGGCTCGGGTTGGGGTTTATATACAGAATAACAGATACCCCGGGGAGGGAGTTACAGGCTGGAATCTAATCAAGGGGTTCGGGGGTGGGTTTATATACAGAATAACAGATACCCCGGGGAGGGAGTTACAGACTGGAATCTAATCGAGGGGTTCGGGGGTGGGGTTTATATACAGAATAACAGATACCCCGGGGAGGGAGTTACAGACTGGAATCTAATCGAGGGGTTCGGGGTGGGGTTTATATACACAATGACAGAGACCCCGGGGAGGGAGTTACAGACTGGAATGTAATCGAGGGGTCCGGGGTCGGGTTTATATACAGAATAACAGATACCCCGGGGAGGGAGTTACAGACTGGAATCTAATCGAGGGGTTCGGGGTGGGGTTTATATACAGAATAACAGATACCCCGGGGAGGGAGTTACAGACTGGAATCTAATCGAGGGGATCGGGGTGGGGTTTATATACAGAATAACAGATACCCCAGGGAGGGAGTTACAGACTGGAATCTAATCGAGGGGTTCGGGGTGGGGTTTATATACAGAAATAACAGATACCCCGGGAGGGAGTTACAGACTGAAATCTAATCGAGGGGTTCGGGGGTGGATTATATACAGAATAACAGATACCCCGGAGAGGGAGTTACAGACTGGAATCTAATCGAGGGGTTCAGGGTGGGGTTTATATACAGAATAACAGATACCCCGGGGAGGGAGTTACAGACTGGAATCTAATCGAGGAGTTCGGGGTGGGGTTTATATACAGAATAACAGATACCCCGGGAGGGAGTTACAGACTGGAATCTAATCGAGGGGTTCGGGGTGGGGATTATATACAGAATAACAGATACCCCGGGAGGGAGTTACAGACTGGAATCTAATCGAGGGGTTCAGGGTTGGGTTTATATACAGAATAACAGATACCCCGTGGAGTGAGTTACAGACTGGAATCTAATCGAGGGGGTCGGGGGTGGGGTTTATATACAGAATAACAGATACCCCGGGAGGGAGTTACAGACTGGAATCTAATCGAGGGGTTCGGGGTGGGGATTATATACAGAATAACAGATATCCCGGGGAGGGAGTTACAGACTGGAATCTAATCGAGGGGTTCGGGGTGGGGTTTATATACAGAATTACAGATACCCCGGGGAGGGAGTTACAGACTGGAATCTAATCGAGGGGTTCAGGGTGGGGTTTATATACAGAATAACAGATACCCCGGGGAGGGAGTTACAGACTGGAATCTAATCGAGGAGTTCGGGGTGGGGTTTATATACAGAATAACAGATACCCCGGGAGGGAGTTACAGACTGGAATCTAATCGAGGTGTTCGGGATGGGGTTTATATACAGAATAACAGATACCCCGGGAGGGAGTTACAGACTGGAATCTAATCGAGGGGTTCGGGGTGGGGATTATATACAGAATAACAGATACCCCGGGGAGGGAGTTACAGACTGGAATCTAATCGAGGGGTTCGGGGTGGGGTTTATATACAGAATTACAGATACCCCGGGGAGGGAGTTACATACTGGAATCTAATCGAGGGGTTCGGTGTGGGGTTTATATACAGAATAACAGATACCCCGGGGAGGGAGTTACAGACTGGAATCTAATCGAGGGGTTCAGGGTGGGGTTTATATACAGAATAACAGATACCCCGGGAGGGAGTTACAGACTGGAATCTAATCGAGGGGTTCGGGGTGGGGTTTATATACAGAATAACAGATACCCCGGGAAGGGGGTTACAGACTGGAATCTAATCGAGGGGCTCGGGGGTGGGGTTTATATACAGAATAACAGATACCCCGGGGAGGGAGTTACAGACTGGAATCTAATCAAGGGGTTCGGGGGTGGGTTTATATACAGAATAACAGATACCCCGGGGAGGGAGTTACAGACTGGAATCTAATCGAGGGGTTCGGGGGTGGGGTTTATATACAGAATAACAGATACCCCGGGGAGGGAGTTACAGACTGGAATCTAATCGAGGGGTTCGGGGTGGGGTTTATATACACAATGACAGAGACCCCGGGGAGGGAATTACAGACTGGAATCTAATCGAGGGGTTCGGGGTGGGGTTTATATACAGAATAACAGATACCCCGGGGAGGGAGTTACAGACTGGAATCTAATCGAGGGGATCGGGGTGGGGTTTATATACAGAATAACAGATACCCCAGGGAGGGAGTTACAGACTGGAATCTAATCGAGGGGTTCGGGGTGGGGTTTATATACAGAATAACAGATACCCCGGGGAGGGAGTTACAGACTGGAATCTAATCGAGGGGTTCGGGGTGGGGTTTATATACAGAATAACAGATACTCCGGGGAGGGAGTTACAGACTGGAATCTAATCGAGGGGTTCGGGGTGGAGTTTATATACAGAATAACAGATCCCCCGTGGAGGGAGTTACAGACTGGAATCTAATCGAGGGGTTCGGGGGTGGGGTTTATATACAGAATAACAGATACCCCGGGAGGGAGTTACAGACTGGAATCTAATCGCGGGGTTCGGGGTGGGGTTTCTATACAGAATAACAGATACCCCGGGGAGGGAGTTACAGACTGTAAACTAATCGAGGGGTTCAAGGGTGGGGTTTATATACAGGATTACAGATACCCCGGGAGGGAGTTACAGACTGGAATCTAATCGAGGGGTTCGGGGTGGGGTTTATATATAGAATAATAGATACCCCGGGGAGGGAGTTACACACTGGAATCTAATCGAGGGGTTCGGGGTGGGGTTTATATACAGAATAACAGATACCCCAGGGAGGGAGTTACAGACTGGAATCTAATCGAGGGGTTCGGGGTGGGGTTTATATACAGAATAACAGATACCCCGGGGAGGGAGTTACAGACTGGAATCTAATCGAGGGGTTCGGGGTGTGGTTTATATACAGAATAACAGATATCCCGGGGAGGGAGTTACAGACTGGAATCTAATCGAGGGGTTCGGGGTGTGGTTTATATACAGAATAACAGATACCCCGGGGAGGGAGTTACAGACTGGAATCTAATCGAGGGGTTCAGGGTTGGGTTTATATACAGAATAACAGATACCCCGGGGAGGGAGTTACAGACTGGAATCTAATCGAGGGGTTCGGGGTGTGGTTTATATACAGAATAACAGATACCCCGGGGAGGGAGTTACAGACTGGAATCTAATCGAGGGGTTCGGGGTGGGGTTTATGTACAGAATAACAGATACCCCGGGGAGGGAGTTACAGACTGGAATCTAATCGAGGGGTTCAGGGTGGGGTTTATATACAGAATAACAGATACCCCGGGGAGGGAGTTACAGACTGGAATCTAATCGAGGGGTTCGGGGTGGGGTTTATATACAGAATTACAGATACCCCGGGGAGGGAGTTACAGACTGGAATCTAATCGAGGGGTTCAGGGTGGGGTTTATATACAGAATAATAGATACCCCGGGGAGGGAGTTACAGACTGGAATCTAATCGAGAGGTTCGGGGTGGGGTTTATATACAGAATAACAGATACCCCGGGGAGGGAGTTACAGACTGGAATCTAATCGAGGGGTTCGGGGTGGGGTTTATATACGGAATAACAGATACCCCGGGGAGGGAGTTACAGACTGGAATCTAATCGAGGGGTTCGGGGTGGGGTTTATATACAGAATTACAGACACCCCGGGGAGGGAATTACAGACTGGAATCGAATCGAGGGGTTTGGGGTGGGGTTTATATACAGAATAACAGATACCCCGGGGAGGGAGTTTCAGCCTGGAATCTAATCGAGGGGTTCGGGGTGGGGTTTATATACAGAATAACATACACCCCCGGGAGGGAGTTTCAGACTGGAATCTAATCGAGGGGTTCGGGGTGGGGTTTATATACAGAATAACAGATACCCCGGGGAGGGAGTTACAGACTGGAATCTAATCGAGGGGTTCGGTGTGGGGTGTATATATAGAATAACAGATACCCCGGGAGGGAGTTACAGACTGGAATCTAATCGAGGGGTTCGGGGTGGGGTTTATATACAGAATAACAGATACCCCGGGGAGGGAGATACAGACTGGAATCTAATCGAGGCGTTCAGGTGGGGTTTATATACAGAATAACAGATACCCCGGGGAGGGAGTTACAGACTGGAATCTAATCGAGGGGTTCGGGATGGGGTTTATATACAGAATTACAGATACCCCGGGAGGGAGTTACAGACTGGAATCTAATGGAGGGGTTCGGGGTGGGGTTTATATACAGAATAACAGATACCCCGGGGAGGGAGTTACAGACTGGAATCTAATCGAGGGGTTCGGGGTGGGGTTTATATACAGAATAACAGATACCCCGGGGAGGGAGTTACAGACTGGAATCTAATCGAGGGGTTCGGGGTGGGGTTTATGTACAGAATATCAGATACCCCGGGAGGGAGTTACAGACTGGAATCTAATCGAGGGGTTCGGGGTGGGGTTTATATACAGAATAACAGATACCCCGGGAGGGAGTTACAGACTGGAATCTAATCGAGGGGTTCGGGGTGGCGTTTATATACAGAATAACAGATCCCCGGGGAGGGAGTTACACACTGGAATTAATCGAGGGGTTCGGGGTGGGGTTTATATACAGAATAACAGATACCCCAGGGAGGGAGTTACAGACTGGAATCTAATCGAGGGGTTCGGGGTGGGGTTTATATACAGAATAACAGATACCCCGGGGAGGGAGTTACAGACTGGAATCTAATCGAGGGGTTCGGGGTGGGGTTTATATACAGAATAGCAGATACCCCCGGGAGGGAGTTACGGACTGGAAACTAATCGAGGGGTTCGGGGTGGGGTTCATATACAGAATAACAGATACCCCGGGAGGGAGTTACAGACTGGAATCTAATCGAGGGGTTCGGGGTGGGGTTTATATACAGAATAACAGATACCCCGGGGAGGGAGTTACAGACTGGAATCTAATCGAGGGGTTCGGGGTGGGGTTTATATACAGAATTACAGATACCCTGGGGAGGGAGTTACAGACTGGAATCTAATCGAGGGGTTCGGGGTGGGGTTTATATACAGAATAACAGATACCCCGGGGAGGGAGTTACAGACTGGAATCTAATCGAGGTGTTCGGGGTGGGGTTTATATACAGAATAACAGATACCCCGGGGAGGGAGTTACAGACTGGAATCTAATCGAGGGGTTCGGGGTGGGGTTTATATACAGAATAACAGATACCCCGGGAGGGTGTTACAGACTGGAATCTAATCGAGGAGTTCGGGGTGGGGTTTATATACAGAATAACAGATACACCGGGGAGGGACTTACAGACTGGAATCTAATCGAGGGGTTCGGGGTGGGGTTTATATACAGAATAACAGATACCCCGGGGAGGGATTACAGACTGGAATCTAATCGAGGGGTTCGGTGTGGGGTTTATATACAGAATAACAGATACCCCGGGGAGGGAGTTACAGACTGGAATCTAATTGAGGGGTTCGGGGTGGGGTTTATATACAGAATAACAGATACCCCGGGGAGGGAGTTACAGAGTGGAATCTAATCGAGGGGTACGGGGTGGGGTTTATATACAGAATAACAGATACCCCGGGGAGGGAGTTACAGACTGGAATCTAATCGAGGGGTTCGGGGTGGGGTTTATATACAGAATAACAGATACACCGGGGAGGGAGTTACAGACTGGAATCTAATCGAGGGATTCGGGGTGTGGTTTATATACAGAATAACAGATACCCCGGGGAGGGAGTTACAGACTGGAATCTAATCGAGGGGTTCGGGGTGGGGTTTATATACAGAATAACAGATACCCCGGGGAGGGAGTTATAGACTGGAATCTAATCGAGGGGTTCGGGGTGGGGTTTATATACAGAATAACAGATACCCCGGGGAGGGAGTTACAGACTGGAATCTAATCGAGGGGTTCGGGGTGGGGTTTATATACAGAATTACAGATACCCCGGGGAGGGAGTTACAGACTGGAATCTAATCGAGGGGTTCGGGGTGGGGTTTATATACAGAATAACAGATACCCCGGGGAGGGAGTTACAGACTGGAATCTAATCGAGGGGTTCGGGGTGGGGTTTATATACAGAATAACAGATACCCTGGGGAGGGAGTTACAGACTGGAATCTAATCGAGGGGTTCGGGGTGGGGTTTATATACAGAATAACAGATACCCCGGGGAGGGAGTTACAGACTGGAATCTAATCGAGTGGTTCGGGGTGGGGTTTATATACAGAATAACAGATACCCCGGGGAGGGAGTTACAGACTGGAATCTAATCGAGGGGTTCGGGGTGGGGTTTATATACAGAATAACAGATACCCCGGGGAGGGAGTTACAGACTGGAATCTAATCGAGGGGTTCGGGGGGGGGGTTTATATACAGAATAACAGATACCCCGGGGAGGGAGTTACAAACTGGAATCTAATCGAGGTGTTCGGGGTGGGGTTTATATACAGAATAACAGATACCCCGGGGAGGGAGTTACAGACTGGAATCTAATCGAGGGGCTCGGGGTGGGGTTTATATGCAGAATAACAGATACCCCGGGGAGGGAGTTACATACTGGAATCTAATCGGGGGGTTCGGGGTGGGGTTTATATACAGAATAACAGATACCCCTGGGAGGGAGTTACAGACTGGAATCTAATCGAGGGGTTCGGGGTGGGGTTGATATACAGAATAACAGATACCCCGGGAGGGAGTTACAGACTGGAATCTAATCGAGGGGTTCGGGGTGGGGATTATATACAGAATAACAGATACCCCGGGGAGGGAGTTACAGACTGGAATCTAATCGAGGGGTTCGGGGTGGGGATTATATACAGAATAACATACACCCCCGGGAGGGAGTTTCAGACTGGAATCTAATCGAGGGGTTCGGGGTGGGGTTTATATACAGAATAACAGATACCCCGGGGAGGGAGTTACAGACTGGAATCTAATCGAGGGGTTCGGTGTGGGGTGTATATACAGAATAACAGATACCCCGGGAGGGAGTTACAGACTGGAATCTAATCGAGGGGTTCGGGGTGGGGTTTATATACAGAATAACAGATACCCCGGGGAGGGAGATACAGACTGGAATCTAATCGAGGGGTTCAGGTGGGGTTTATATACAGAATAACAGATACCCCGGGGAGGGAGTTACAGACTGGAATCTAATCGAGGGGTTCGGGGTGGGGTTTATATACAGAATTACAGATACCCCGGGAGGGAGATACAGACTGGAATCTAATGGAGGGGTTCGGGGTGGGGTTTATATACAGAATAACAGATACCCCGGGGAGGGAGTTACAGACTGGAATCTAATCGAGGGGTTCGGGGTGGGGTTTATGTACAGAATATCAGATACCCCGGGAGGGAGTTACAGACTGGAATCTAATCGAGGGGTTCGGGGTGGGGTTTATATACAGAATAACAGATACCCCGGGAGGGAATTACAGACTGGAATCTAATCGAGGGGTTCGGGGTGGGGTTTATATACAGAATAACAGATCCCCGGGGAGGGAGTTACACACTGGAATTAATCGAGGGGTTCGGGGTGGGGTTTATATACAGAATAACAGATACCCCAGGGAGGGAGTTACAGACTGGAATCTAATCGAGGGGTTCGGGGTGGGGTTTATATACAGAATAACAGATACCCCGGGGAGGGAGTTACAGACTGGAATCTAATCGAGGGGTTCGGGGTGGGGTTTATATACAGAATAGCAGATACCCCCGGGAGGGAGTTACGAACTGGAAACTAATCGAGGGGTTCGGGGTGGGGTTCATATACAGAATAACAGATACCCCGGGAGGGAGTTACAGACTGGAATCTAATCGAGGGGTTCGGGGTGGGGTTTATATACAGAATAACAGATACCCCGGGGAGGGAGTTACAGACTGGAATCTAATCGAGGGGTTCGGGGTGGGCTTTATATACAGAATTACAGATACCCTGGGGAGGGAGTTACAGACTGGAATCTAATCGAGGGGTTCGGGGTGGGGTTTATATACAGAATAACAGATACCCCGGGGAGGGATTACAGACTGGAATCTAATCGAGGGGTTCGGTGTGGGGTTTATATACAGAATAACAGATACCCCGGGGAGGGAGTTACAGACTGGAATCTAATTGAGGGGTTCGGGGTGGGGTTTATATACAGAATAACAGATACCGCGGGGAGGGAGTTACAGAGTGGAATCTAATCGAGGGGTACGGGGTGGGGTTTATATACAGAATAACAGATACCCCGGGGAGGGAGTTACAGACTGGAATCTAATCGAGGGGTTCGGGGTGGGGTTTATATACAGAATAACAGATACACCGGGGAGGGAGTTACAGACTGGAATCTAATCGAGGGATTCGGGGTGTGGTTTATATACAGAATAACAGATACCCCGGGGAGGGAGTTACAGACTGGAATCTAATCGAGGGGTTCGGGGTGGGGTTTATATACAGAATAACAGATACCCCGGGGAGGGAGTTATAGACTGGAATCTAATCGAGGGGTTCGGGGTGGGGTTTATATACAGAATAACAGATACCCCGGGGAGGGAGTTACAGACTGGAATCTAATCGAGGGGTTCGGGGTGGGGTTTATATACAGAATTACAGATACCCCGGGGAGGGAGTTACAGACTGGAATCTAATCGAGGGGTTCGGGGTGGGGTTTATATACAGAATAACAGATACCCCGGGGAGGGAGTTACAGACTGGAATCTAATCGAGGGGTTCGGGGTGGGGTTTATGTACAGAATAACAGATACCCCGGGGAGGGAGTTACAGACTGGAATCTAATCGAGGGGTTCGGGGTGGGGTTTATATACAGAATAACAGATACCCCGGGGAGGGAGTTACAGACTGGAATCTAATCGAGGGGTTCGGGGTGGGGTTTATATACAGAATAACAGATACCCCGGGGAGGGAGTTACAGACTGGAATCTAATCGAGGGGTTCGGGGTGGGGTTTATATACAGAATAACAGATACCCCGGGGAGGGAGTTACAAACTGGAATCTAATCGAGGTGTTCGGGGTGGGGTTTATATACAGAATAACAGATACCCCGGGGAGGGAGTTACAGACTGGAATCTAATCGAGGGGCTCGGGGTGGGGTTTATATGCAGAATAACAGATACCCCGGGGAGGGAGTTACAGACTGGAATCTAATCGGGGGGTTCGGGGTGGGGTTTATATACAGAATAACAGATACCCCTGGGAGGGAGTTACAGACTGGAATCTAATCGAGGGGTTCGGGGTGGGGTTGATATACAGAATAACAGATACCCCGGGAGGGAGTTACAGACTGGAATCTAATCGAGGGGTTCGGGGTGGGGATTATATACAGAATAACAGATACCCCGGAGAGGGAGTTACAGACTGGAATCTAATCGAGGGGTTCAGGGTGGGGTTTATATACAGAATAACAGATACCCCGGGGAGGGAGTTACAGACTGGAATCTAATCGAGGGGTTCGGGGTGGGGTTTATATACAGAATAACAGATACCCCGGGAGGGAGTTACAGACTGGAATCTAATCGAGGGGTTCGGGGTGGGGATTATATACAGAATAACAGATACCCCGGGGAGGGAGTTACAGACTGGAATCTAATCGAGGGGTTCAGGGTGGGGTTTATATACAGAATTACAGATACCCCGGGAGGGAGTTACAGACTGGAATCTAATCGAGGGGTTCGGGGTGGGGTTTATATACAGAATAACAGATACCCCGGGGAGGGAGTTACAGACTGGAATCTAATCGAGGGGTTCGGGGTGGGGTTTATATACAGAATAACAGATACCCCGGGAGGGAGTTACAGACTGGAATCTAATCAAGGGGCTCGGGGGTGGGGTTTATATACAGAATAACAGATACCCCGGGGAGGGAGTTGCAGACTGGAATCTAATCAAGGGGTTCGGGGGTGGGTTTATATACAGAATAACAGATACCCCGGGGAGGGAGTTACAGACTGGAATCTAATCGAGGGGTTCGGGGGTGGGGTTTATATACAGAATAACAGATACCCCGGGGAGGGAGTTACAGACTGGAATCTAATCGAGGGGTTCGGGGTGGGGTTTATATGGGTGGGGTTTATATACACAACAACAGAGACCCCGGGGAGGGAGTTACAGACTGGAATGTAATCGAGGGGTCCGGGGTCGGGTTTTTATACAGAATAACAGATACACCGGGGAGGGAATTACAGACTGGAAACTAATCGAGGGGTTCAGGGGTGGGGTTTATATACAGGATGACAGATACCCCGGGAGGGAGTTACAGACTGGAATCTAATCGAGGGGTTCGGGGTGGGGTTTATATATAGAATAACAGATACCCCGGGGAGGGAGTTACAGACTGGAATCTAATCGAGGGGTTCGGGGTGGGGTTTATATACAGAATAACAGATACCCCAGGAAGGGAGTTACAGACTGGAATCTAATCGAGGGGTTCGGGGTGGGGTTTATATACAGAATAACAGATACCCCGGGGAGGGAGTTACAGACTGGAATCTAATCGAGGGGTTCGGGGTGTGGTTTATATACAGAATAACAGATATCCCGGGGAGGGAGTTACAGACTGGAATCTAATCGAGGGGTTCAGGGTGTGGTTTATATACAGAATAACAGATACCCCGGGGAGGGAGTTACAGACTGGAATCTAATCGAGGGGTTCAGGGTTGGGTTTATATACAGAATAACAGATACCCCGGGGAGGGAGTTACAGACTGGAATCTAATCGAGGGGTTCGGGGTGTGGTTTATATACAGAATAACAGATACCCCGGGGAGGGAGTTACAGACTGGAATCTAATCGAGGGGTTCGGGGTGGGGTTTATGTACAGAATAACAGATACCCCGGGGAGGGAGTTACAGACTGGAATCTAATCGAGGGGTTCGGGGTGGGGTTTATATACAGAATTACAGATACCCCGGGGAGGGAGTTACAGACTGGAATCTAATCGAGGGGTTCAGGGTGGGGTTTATATACAGAATAATAGATACCCCGGGGAGGGAGTTACAGACTGGAATCTAATCGAGAGGTTCGGGGTGGGGTTTATATACAGAATAACAGATACCCCGGGAGGGAGTTACAGACTGGAATCTAATCGAGGGGTTCGGGGTGGGGTTTATATACAGAATAACAGATACCCCGGGGAGGGAGTTACAGACTGGAATCTAATCGAGGGGTTCGGGGTGGGGTTTATATACAGAATAACAGATACCCCGGGAGGGAGTTACAGACTGGAATCTAATCGAGGGGTTCACGGTGGGGTTTATATACAGAATAACAGATACCCCGGGGAGGGAGTTACAGACTGGAATCTAATCGCGGGGTTCGGCGTGGGGTTTATATACAGAATTACAGATACCCCGGGGAGGGAGTTACAGACTGGAATCTAATCGAGGGGTTTGGGGTGGGGTTTATATACAGAATAACAGATACCCCGGGGAGGGAGATACAGACTGGAATCTAATCGAGGGGTTTGGGGTGGGGTTTATATACAGAATAACAGATACCCCGGGGAGGGAGTTACAGACTGGAATCTAATCGAGGGGTTCGGGGTGGGGTTTATATACAGAATAACAGATACCCCGGGGAGGGAGTTACAGACTGGAATCTAATCGAGGGGTTCAGGGTGGGGTTTATATACAGAACAACAGATACCCCGGGGAGGGTGTTACAGACTGGAATCTAATCGAGGGGTTCGGGGGTGGGGTTTATATACAGAATAACAGATACCCCGTGGAGGGAGTTACAGACTGGAATCTAATCGGGGCGTTCGGGGTGGGGTTTATATACAGAATAACAGAGTCCCCGGGGAGGGAGTTACAGACTGGAATCTAATCGAGGGGTTCGGGGGTGTGGTTTATATACAGAATAACAGATACCCCGGGGAGGGAGTTACAGACTGGAATCTAATCGAGGGGTTCGGGGTGGGGTTTATATACAGAATAACAGATACCCCGGGGAGGGTGTTACAGACTGGAATCTAATCGAGGGGTTCGGGGGTGGGGTTTATATACAGAATAACAGATACCCCGTGGAGGGAGTTACAGACTGGAATCTAATCGAGGGGTTCGAGGTGGGGTTTATATACAGAATTACAGATACCCTGGGGAGGGAGTTACAGACTGGAATCTAATCGAGGGGTTCGGGGTGAGGTTTATATACAGAATAACAGATACCCCGGGAGGGAGTTACAGACTGGAATCTAATCGAGGGGTTTGGGGTGGGGTTTATATACAGAATAACAGATACCCCAGGGAGGGAGTTACAGACTGGAATCTAATCGAGGGGCTCGGGGTGGGGTTTATATACAGAATAACAGATACCCCAGGGAGGGAGTTACAGACTGGAATCTAATCGAGGGGTTCAGGGTGGGGTTTATATACAGAATAACAGATACCCCGGGAGGGAGTTACAGACTGGAATCTAATCGGGGGTTCGCGGTGTGGTTTATATACAGAATAACAGATACCCCGGGAGGGAGTTACAGACTGGAATCTAATCGAGGGGTTCGGGGTGGGGTTTATATACAGAATAACAGATACCCCGGGAGGGAGTTACAGACTGGAATCTAATCGAGGGGTTCGGGGTGGGGTTTATATACAGAATAACAGATACCCCGGGGAGGGAGTTACAGACTGGAATCTAATCGCGGGGTTCGGGGTGGGGTTTATATACAGAATTACATATACCCCGGGGAGGGAGTTACAGACTGGAATCTAATCGAGGGGTTCAGGGTGGGGTTTATATACAGAATAACAGATACCCCGGGGAGGGAGTTACAGACTGGAATCTAATCGAGGGGTTCAGGGTGGGGTTTATTTTCAGAATAACAGATACCCCGGGGAGGGAGTTACAGACTGGAATCTAATCGAGGGGTTCGGGATGGGGTTTATATACAGAATAACAGATACCCCGGGGAGGGAGTTACAGACTGGAATCTAATCGAGGGGTTCGGGGTGGGGTTTATATACAGAATAACAGATACCCCGGGAGGGAGTTACAGACTGGAATCTAATCGAGGGGTTCGTGGTGGGGTTTTTATACAGAATAACAGATACCCTGGGGAGGGAGTTACAGACTGGAATCTAATCGAGGGGTTCGGGGTGGGGTTTATATACAGAATAACAGATACCCCGGGAGAGAGTTACAGACTGGAATCTAATCGAGGGATTCGGGGTGGGGTTTATATACAGAATAACAGATACCCCGGGGAGGGAGTTACAGACTGGAATCTAATCGAGGGGTTCGGGGTGGGGTTTATATACAGAATAACAGATACCCCGGGAGGGAATTACAGACTGGAATCTAATCGAGGGGTTCGGGATGGGGTTTATATACAGAATAACAGATACCCCGGGTAGGGAGTTACAGACTGGAATCTAATCGAGGTGTTCGGGGTGGGGTTTATATACAGAATAACAGATACCCCGGGAGGGAATTACAGACTGGAATCTAATCGAGGGGTTCGGGGTGGGGTTTATATACAGAATAACAAATACTCCAGGGAGAGAGTTACAGACTGGAATCTAATCGAGGGGTGGGGTTTATATACAGAATAACAGATACCCCGGTGTGATGTGTTCCCCGTACCTGTTTCCCCGTCTCTGTGGAATTCTGCAGCGCTGTCTTTTCCTCCTTGTCACTTTCCTGATCTTTCTCGGGAATCTGTTCGGAGGTTGGGGATTTGGAGACGAGGGGCATTCTCTCTAGGATCGCTGACCTATGTGCAGCGAGATACGAGTGAGTGAACTGGTCTGGGGCTGGCAACACATTGGGAGAGAGAGAGAGAGAGAGAGAGAGAGAGATGGAGCCAGATATACAGCAACGACAAGGGAGAGGGAGGGATCAGCTGAGACAGGATGGGATTGGAATGATGGAGTTCCCAAATTCAGAG